>NC_142144.1:55201531-55507184 GCF_024610735.1 Ursus americanus | reverse complement strand
CAAACTCAACCATTATAATAACAATAAAAGTTGATTTTTCCAATTTTCATTAATATTCAAGAATATTTAGAAAATTAGATAATACACCTAAAATAAAATCTGTGATGAAATTCTTTTTTCTTGTGGTCCCAATTTCCCAAAATCATTCTACACATCCATGAGTTACAGAACTGGTTTTATTATAAGTCCATTATTTAAAGGTAGTGAACCTTTACCTTGTGCAAATAGGATTAACTATTCCCCATTGTCCTTTCCATAGGGAAAAATGTCAAAATGATTCTTATTTATGCAAAACTAAGAAAGACAAAAATTTTAAATCCCATTCACATGAAATGCATTTTTGCTACAAACTCATTTTTGTGTTTCAAAAGTAAATTTTCCAGGACAAGTGTCCTTCAGAATGTTCTAGAGCCCCTTGTAACAAATAGTACACATAACAGGTCTTGGCTTCTAAGTATCATTGTTAACTAAAAGGAACCATAAAAGGAAATGACTGATTCTAGGACTGGTTCAGGGAAAGCATACAATGAGCATGGAATACCTAGCTGTGTGAAAAAGTAAGAAAGACCTCAAGAAATTATGGGAATGTGGCAAAAAGGAGCCAGATTAAAGGAACTTCCACTCACCTAATTTGAAAAAAATCAATTATCAAAATAACTTATCCCTTTAGTGAATTATAATGTATTGAATTAAAAAGTGATTCACACACAGCAAAGGAAACAATCAACGAAACAAAAAGAAACAAACAAAATAAATAAAAGACAATCTTCTGAATGGGAAAAGAGTATTACTCAGCCATAAAAAAGAATGAAGTCTTGGCATTTGTAAGGACGAGGATGGAACTAGAGTGTATTACGCTAAGCAAAATAAGTCAGTCAGAGAAAGACAAATACCATATGATTTCACTCATATGTGGAATTTAAGAAACAAAACAAATGAGCAAAGGGAAAAAAATGAGAGAGAGAGAGAGAGAGGGAGACAAGCCAAGAAACAGACTCTTAATTATGGGGAACAGTCTGTTGGTTACCAGAGTGGGGGTGTGGGGTAGGTAAATAGGTGATGGGGATTAAGGAGGGCACTTGTGATGAGCACTGGGTGATGTATAGAATTGATGAATCACTATATTGTACATCTGAAAATAAGATAACACTGTATGTTACCTATGCTGTAATTAAAATTTAAAAAAAAGAAAAGAAAAAAAAAGAAAAGAAAAGAAAAAAGGAAGGGAAGGGAAGGAAAGGAGAACGGAGAGGAGAGGAAAAATAAAGGGAGAGGAGAGGAGAGGAGAGGAGAAAATTGATTTACTATTACCAGGCAATAATCCACCAATGGATGCTAAAATCAATGGTGAAATCTTGATAGAAATTAGGATTTTTACATAGCCTTAAAGCATCTACAACAGATTATAAGAACTGGTTCTATTATTACGGGATGTGTTCCTAAAAGTCACCATGACATGCAAAATTGCAAAATAAAAACCATAGGATTTATGGGAAAATATATGGATGTATTCCTAAAAGTCACCATGCCATGAAAAATTGCAAAATGAAAACCACAGGGTTTACGGAAAAATGGATGAAGATATCATCAGTGACAAATTTAAAAAAAGAGAGAGATAGATATAGGAACCTATCAAAAATGGTAGTATATTAAGTGGTTCAGATATACATAGTATTAAATATGGCACTTTACCTTGAGAAATACTTGAAATTTACTTCTAGTTATCGATGTTGGATGAACTGCAGCTTGTAAGTTACTGTGAAGTGGTGGAAGAATGTTTACCTGAAACTGGGTAGGAAGTTGTAACATCAAATGTGGGTAGGTTTGTCTCATGCCTCACATGGCCAACTGAGGTGGTACGCAGATGTTTGAGGGGTGTGCATGTGTGTGTTTTGTGTATTCCTACGAGGTCTGGTACAACTGGGTCTTGTTTGCTGTGTTCACCTAGTGTTTTTCCAGGACAAAACTACACATAAACAAACACAATTTTTATGTTCAATTAGTTCTCTGATGTATCAATCACACAGGAACAAATTTGTGTTTTCAAAAGAAATATAGCAGAACTAACTATACTAATTGTAAAGTAGAAAATAGAATTTCACAGTGGGGAAATCTGACAGATGCTACCTTAACTAAATGATCACAGGTAAGATCACTAATAATGGGACATATTGCATTGCATACCATTTAATTGTTTAATAGTTGATTTGAAAAGTACTCCTCATGCTTGTGCATCTTTCTTAAGGCCTCTTTTGAAATTCACTTTGTGATGTAAAATCTCTTAATCTCTGTATTAAAGACTAATATATATTTCTTTAAAAATTATGTATCAGAAAAAGTCTCTCCTAAATAACATGTTTTATTCCTTCAGACAATGAGAATTATATAATACATATATTTTTCCTTTTTACTATTTATGAAAACTCTCAGAACAAATGTAATGCTTCATAACTAAAAATCTCGGGCGCCTGGGTAGCGCAGTCGTTAAAGCGTCTGCCTTCAGCTCAGGGCGTGATCCCGGCGTTCCGGGATTGAGTCCCACATCGGGCTCCTCTGCTGGGAGCCTGCTTCTTCCTCTCTCACTCACCTGCTGTGTTCCCTCTCTCGCTGGCTGTCTCTCTGTCACATAAATAAATAAAATCTTAAAAAAAAAAAAAAAAAAAAAGTTTAAAAAAAAAAAAAATCTCATAGGCACTGGATTTTATTTATTTACCTGCTCCTGTGGATTTATGGCTCCTTATGTAAATTTTCAGATATCCACCCATCCATCCATATATCATTTATATATTAAGCAACTCATGTGCTGACATGAAAAATATCCTCATATTGTATCCATATTTGTAGATGAGAAAATCCTTTTGGGGTAGAATTCGTTGTCATGGAGTAGGTATACACACAACTATTGCACTGGGTCTCACTTTGTTAATTCAATTCCAGGACATTCTGTTGTATGTGCTTTTTTTTTTTAATCAGTAGTGTGTTAAAGATTAAGGTATGCAAAAAGTTCATATCATATACTTATAAGCTATATTACATACATCAGAAAATGATGCACACTAATCCTTCCAGCTGCCTTACCATGCATGCAATATGTAAATATTGGGAGGTTAAAAGATTTTTCTTAGAATTGATGGGTTTTTATGAATGCAACATAAAATAAAAATATTTGCATCATTATCAATGTTTTCAAAACCATGTTTTAAACATAATTTCAACTGAACGCTAGTTTCCTTTCTTATCTTGAAAACACTATAAGCATTTTAGATTGCATAACAAAATAATTTCGTGATTTTTCAGTAGAAAATCTTTTTTTCATTAAAATTGTTCAATTAGAAGTCATTTGTGCTTAAATATTTTTCTAAGTAAACATTTTAATAATAAATATGAAATACATTTTGTCCTCACTTCTAATTACAAAGAGCAATTTATTTTCATTCAAAACCAATTCTGTTGAAAGTTTAAAACCTCAAACTCTTCTACAACATATTTTATTGAAATAAACCCTTACTGTTATCATCAAATTGTTCAAGGCTTATGTCAGCTTTGTACTGTGATGAAATTCAAAGAAGGAAATAGTCTTTCCTTATTGAGGTACATATCTTAAATTTTAATATCAGAGTTCCAAAAAGATGTCAAAATCACACCACAGAACCACCCTCTAGAGTTTAATATTTAAAATACAGCAAATACAGCATACTTAGACTTTTATTAGAGAAATCCCTCCATTATTTCAAATTAAAATGTAATAATTTTGTCTGGAAGAAAACAGATTTACCTCCACTCATGAACTTTCATGATTTTCTTTTTCATGAATATAATTTTGTGTGATCAAATTTTACTTTTTGCTTGAAGTTATGGTTTTGTTTTTGGACTTGCTGATTCAGACAACATAAAGACAAAAATAAGTGATTTGATATGAGCTTTCTGGGTACATATTTATAGCTTATAAACCTAAATATGTGGTTGAAATTGTCCAGAGACATTGAGATATGAATTTCAGAAGTGGACACATTAACACAAAAGGACAAAAGTTATGTTTAATCAACACTTGCTCGGTAGGCAGACATGATTTATGCCCTTCAAGGTCCCTAAGGCAAATGCTACTATCTACTAAGAGAAAAAAGATGGCAGATTACTTTTAATTTGTTATTAATCATCTGCATTTCTTATTCAATTTGGGGAGGCAACATTTCATCTAATTAGTCCTTTCATTGTAAATATTTCCCACAGTGATTCAGTTGACACAAGTTTTTTGACACTGACTGTGCAGATGGCAGAAAACCGGTATCTGGTCTCAAAGGGACTATTTGACCACTGCAGTAAAAGAGCAATAAACAAAATAACAACATTGCAGCCCACTTCAGTTTATGTAAGCAGTCAGCCTTTTATCGCTGTAAAACCTTGAAATGGATGTATGAGCTTTGCTGCAATAAACAAAGAGTTGTTTACAGCTTGGGGATGGCAGGTACCAACACTGGACTGGAACTCCAGCAGCCTGAATGTCAGGAACTGACTAATGTGAAGAAACATATTGTGGCTTGTTTTATGGAGAATATGTTTTATAAACCTCAAGGGACCATTTATCACAAATTCATCCACTCTGCAGCAGATTGCTGCTTTAATGTTGAATGCCGGATTTCAGTCAGGCCCTCAAGTGAAAAAATGGAGGAAAAAAATTCAAATGCTATTTTGTTTCTGTTTGCTTGATCTTGATGATTCTCAAATTTCACCATAGGAAATCTATTTTAACCACTTATTCTCTCCCTTAAACAAACTAAATATTTTATGACTTGGGGCTAATTCATTAGAAAATTTACATCTACTTACTGTTGTGAGCTATTTCAATGCCATTTATTTGAAATCTGGTGTACTTGCTGTACGCCAACTTCTTTAAAAAAGATAAAAGTATCTAGCAACGATATACTTTGCTAATGGGCACAGAAATATGTTCCTTGTTTTCTATAAAATCAAATGATCAAATCACCATAGGAAAGATTTTTATAGCCTTGCTTTATTTTTTAAGTTATTACCTATGCCACAGGAATATTTATAGGGGTGCCATTGATGATAACCATTAAATAAAAATAATATACTTGATTTTCTTCATTATATAGAAAATTTTAGCATAAGAGAAAACAATAGCTTCTCTCAGTCTTAAGGATACTACTCAGTGCGTGCTGAACACTGATAACCAGCATAATGTCAGCAACTTTTCACGTTGTAGGTGAATCCAAGCATACGGTGTAATCTGTCCCAAGATACCCTTTTACTTGTTTATGGCCTGTATTGTCACACAGTGAGGAAGCAGACATAAGTTTCACACAGGTGTGTTTGTCTTAGCACTCAAACAGTTGGCTTCTGGCTTCAAAAGTCAAATAGAGGGATTTCTGGGAATAATAACAGTGTCGAGAATATAACAGAGCTTCTCAGACAGTGTAAGGAATTCTCCTACCACAGAATAACCTGTGAGTGGGGAGGTTGTGGTGCTAGATTAAAGTCAAGATTCCTGGGCCAAACCCTATCCACATAATCAGAATTCTTTAGGGGTGAGTCCAGGCAATATGTGTCTTTAGCAAACCCCTCCTATTACTGTTACACACACAGCTAGGGGAATTATTGAAACACTGAGGTACGAAGATACAAAAATGTAGGTGTAACATCATCAGCTATACAGATATTGAACATTTAAAAAGTTGCAGCATTCAGAGAAATTCTCTGGCAAGTCATAGAATGTAATTGGTTTCTTCTCTTTCCTGCCTTTTCCTCTTTCTCCTTGTCCATTCAGGATTTTCGATGTTCTATAACTGTTGTCTCTGATGGGAATGCAACATCTTAAATTGAAAGCTACATTAATGTGTAACCGTATTATTTTCATATGCATGATTGCATAATGAGAAGAATAATTAAAAAACAAAACTTAAGAAACTTCCCTATCCTACTAGCATTTTGATCTGCTCACTCAAACAGCATCACATAAAAAGCACTGCAAGTGGAGTTGGAAAGCTCAATCAGTGTGCTTTCTAGCTATGCTTTGCTGGAGCTGTCCAGTGCTGATGTAAAGAATGTACACTCCACACTGGGTAAACATAGTCTTTTCCTGTTCAAAGCAGAATGCATTGCTTGCATAAATAGGGGCTCAGGGTACATGGCAGAGAATAGAAAACGTAAGCAAAACGACAGCTGTCTCTTTAAATGTGGAGTTAATACCTCAAAACCTTCTCTCTTCTATCTGAGGTTTGAATGTTACCATCAAACATGCCCTATTTCATGATTCAACTAATTTTCTTTTAAATCTAATTAGTAAGTGACACTGCTTTATTTTCAGCTATTAGAGTTTCACCTAAACCAGCAACTGGATAGTAAAGCAGTAAAGTATTTCAAATGAAGACTTCATAGCTTCTTTTGCTTTTTGGGTATCTTAAACTATTTCATAATTGAGTTGGGCATTTCTCTTCCAGCCCTGGAATAGCCTTCTCTCAGATAGACAGCATCAGTTCCTTTCTAGAGAGAAAGAATTCTAAAGAGGATAAGAAGACTACTGTCACTAAATAAAGATGCACAAAAAAAATCTATCAGATTATACTTACTGTTAGGTCATGTGGTTTAAACAACACATTTTTATGTGAAAGATACGTTTTTAAAATCTAAGTGGTTTAAAACAGTTTATTCTTAAGCTGACATGATAACTCTCACAACTCAGCCTTCTTCACACACTGATTTGTTAATGTCAGCTCTAATTCCAAATTTTCTTAAGGATTTCAACATCACCTTCTGTTTGTTTCCTATTTTTGCTCTTGAACTTGTTTTTCTGCTGTTAATTTGTACTGTTGTATTTATTTTTATAATATGACATCAAGTATGTAAATCATAATTGGTTGGAAAATAAATGGCTATATAAAAATATTATATATTAATCTAAACTAAAAATTGTCAAAAATGAAACTCCAATAACCTTCAATCTCTATTTCAATTCTCTATTTTTCTAATTGTTACCTCTTGGGCTGTCAACTCATCTGTTCTTTCTCCTATCCATTAACCTTTTATGTTTTCTTTACATCTTTTTCCTCCAACATTTAGCTAAAGTATCTCTGTTTCAGTGAATAAATCCTTGGGTTAGTTTATGATTATATATACATTTATAGTTCTAATTATAATATCCTAAATTTATTTTATGACCTCTTAGAAGTTTCCTTTTAACTAGATACTGGATGTCTCAACCCAAACAAGCATTTCATGCTCTTCATTATTACTCTATAGTCTTGTGTAGAGTAGTGTGGTCACCAGAAGTGGTAGCCGGATCAGCATCTTTGATGTTACCTGGAAATATGTTAGGAATTCATATTCTCAGGATCCAACCCAGACCTACTGAATCAGTAATTCTGAAAGTGGTACCCAGAAAGCTGTAATTTAACAAGACTTCCAGACTAAAATTTGAGAACATTTGGTATAGAATTTAAAACCATTATCCTTGAAGTCAGATAGACCTGAATTTCAGTTTATAGGCTTTCTTTCAACTTACTTGTATGATCTTAAACTTCTTATTGACCCAGTTTGAATCTTAGCACCCATCTTTAACCAAGCACTGTAGTCAGATAAATGGAGTGACCTGATTGGCCTATCGTTAATTATGAGCCTATTATTGTGGACAGGGAAGTGAGGAAAGCCTATCTTAATCACAAGGAAAAGAAGAGGACTGGTTTCTTTAAGAGGGAGATGCTGAGAGACAAATATTTTCTGTTTATTTCAAGTGATGCTGTTCATATTTTTCTACTCTCCTTATTATTCTCTAGGCATCTGTGACCATTCGCGGGTTTGGATCAAAATCAGTTATTTTCAGGAATCTTTCCTTGGTTAATCCAACCCTCTCTGAACACAATTTTACTATATTTGAAAATATAATCTTTATTTGATATAATTCCTTTGTAATTATTCCCATGCCAGTTTTATATGATTTCTTAAATAGATTATACATTCCTCTAGACAGGGACTATAACTTTCTCCTCTGGCCTTTCCTGTGTTTTGTGAAGTGCTCCATATATAGCACATATTTAATAAATAGGCTGCTGTTATTAATCCCGTTCATCTTTTAGATTCTAATCTAAATCACATATAATATTTCAGATATGATTTTTCTTTAAATGCTTAACATATTTTAATTATGTTTTGAGGATATAGATCTTAAAACTAAATGTTTACTAATAATTAATATTTTGAATCTTTATGTACACTCCAGTGGACAATATTAAATGAGCTTCCTCTACTTCATTTTCTCAGAAGTTTAAGTTCTTTAATACAAAATTTCCAATAAAATTGTATTTAATAAGTTGAGTGATAATTTCTTTTTTGAAAATAGAACTATTATGTGAATTTAGAGAGATACAAATTTACACTTTATTGGTTGTGATAAACCACTGAAAGCTTTAAAATAAGATAGTGTTAAAAAAGAAAAAGGAACAGCAGGTCCAAATGGAGTCGCTTGTGCTGAGTCCCACATCCACAAACCAATGCTTAATACCTAACTAAATACACTTTCAGTTTCTCCAGGAATGTGACCTTTAATCTGTCAGTCTGGAATTGCCTGGTGCTACTAGTGATGTAATCTGCTGGATAGACCCCACTTTTTCCAAAGATAGGGGACCTTGCCAGAAACAATACACTCTTCCTTTTTCTTGCCTCTTTTCTGCATATAAAAGTCTTCCATTTTACACGTTTTTCCAAGCTCCCTCTACTTGCAATTCATGAATTGTTGGAAAAAGCCAATTAGATCTTCAAATTTATCCAGTTGAATTTTATTTTTTAGCAGTAGTGACACAACCAGGCTGTGATTCAGAATAGAAATGGCAAGTCATACAAACCCCAATTATGGCCATTTCTAAAAGATCCACAATAGTTCCATATTTCCTAATAACAAAGAAATACATTCCCTGTCTCCTTTCTTCAATAAAATCACAATATAAACACAGAAGAAAACAGTAAATTTTCATAAGCATTTACTGAGACAGTAATAAGAGATGTATGCTTTCAAACGTCAGCCATGTAAAATAAGCAGAAACTATATAACTTTTTGAAATAACGAAGAGCTCAGAATCTAAGACGTACAAGTTCAAATCTTTACGCTTTGATTCGCTGGCTTGCTGTTACTCTCTGAATCTTAATTTTCTCACCTGTAAAAAGGGGTTACCTCATTAGTTAATTTTAGGAATAAGATGAACTATTATACCCAGGATGTTTAACATAGTATTTGTTTGGCACATGATATGTGTCAGAAAACAGAACTCATTTATTACCATCATCATTCCCATCATTTGCATTTCCCCCACCTCCACCAAAGGCATCACACTAGTCATCCCCTGGGGCACCAGCTTACACCTGCAGGCAATTCTCCATAGAGTGAGGTTTTGGTGTTGGCTGTTTCCCCCAGATCAAAAGTGTCATTCTCTTCTACATTAAGGCAACTATTTCTGAGCACTGGAAAGTTACCTTCCTCTCTATCCTGATCTTGCACCTATTTCTAAAAGTGGAATGAGGGACAATCCTTTCAAAGGAAGCCACCATTTGAATTTATCACTATTGCTTTCCTTTGTAATAAAGTAAATGCTTGTAGCTCAAACATGAAAATAGCTTCAAATCCCACCATTCCTTTTTCTTCTGCCCCTCATATGGATAAGCTGAAAAGAAAGCTTCTGTGCTTCCTTCTTTGGTGTCAGTTTGAAGTTAGAACTGTGCAAAAATTCTGGCCTATATGAACACAGCCCCCCCTTATCTTGGTTCCACCCTTTAACCACAATAAAACCCTATGGCAATCACCCCACCCTACCCTCTCTCAAGCCATTTTCAGACCTGCTTCGGAGCCTGTCCTACTTTTTCCAAAAAGCCTCATTGTGTGATTCATAATGGTTTTTTATCACTTCTTGGAGTGTGTGTGGCATCATAAGTCTTGACATTCAATCAAATTTTGCATGAAAAGTTTATCTCGCCTCTGTGGAGTTTCCTCAACAATGGCCTTCATCATTATATGTCAATTAAGCAACAATTACTTTTCTCCCTCTCTGGAACTCTTCTTCAGGTTCACCCATACTAATTTAGCATAGTTTAGCAAACTAAGTGAAATTATATATTATTCTTTTAAACTGTGTTCAATGTAAAGTGAGTATTTCTGGGTTATCATTCCCAAATTTGTTAACCATTCAATTAGTTTGAACATGCCTGCAAAAACACCTGGCATTAGTCTGAATCTTGTATGAAGAAGGGGGGGAAATGCTAAGTTATCTTTTATTATCCCTTTTCCTATGAATAATAAGTTCAGTTTAAGAATTTTTATCAATATTCTTACAAATAGACCATTTTTTCTTGATTCTTTTCATCCATTAGTAAATACTCATTTTATATTTTTACCTTAATAGTTTACAAAAGATTATGTTACTATTTTTACACCTCAAAAACAACTCTAGAATATTATCTTGGCCAATAGCTTCTGTGGTTAGTCCTAATATTTTAACAACATAATCATTTTTTCTACTCTTTGAAGTGTTTGTTTGTGGATAAATTTGAATGGCTTTTTCCTAAATATGCATGCAGTATAGTCTTTAAATGAGAACTCATCTATTTAATTTTCTTTATTCTTTTGATGTAGAAAGAAAATATCAATGTTCAAGGAAAATAAAATGAGGATGTGGGGTGCTTTTAATAATGTCCAGAGTAAATTTTTGTTTGTTTTTTGTTTTTTGTCTGAGGACAGTCCTTTGTCACAAGCCTTTGTGGGTGTTAGAGGTTATGGAGGCAAAGGTCTAATGTCAAGTATGAGCAAGTCCCTATCTTCAACCTCCTCATGCTCTGAACTTGTCATGAGGTAAAAGATGTAGACTTAATTCAGTGCTTTTATAGTAAGAAAATAAAATAAAATTAACCCCTGAATGTTAAATTTTATAGAATGTTCCACATATACTTGGTTAAGCTGTTATATTTATCTGCTTAAAAAAAAATTAAGTATACTACTCTCAAGGCTGAGGTTGAGAGAGTTGGCTTTGTTTACAAGTAATACGAAGTGGTGTATAGACTCAAACTATAGCTTAATGGATGTTTTTCACATCAGAAAACCACTATGCAGTTTGGCACAATTTAAAATGGCTGGCAGGCTCCACTTAGCACAGGCCAAGGAATGAAATACCAGGGTGTTGCAGGTCAGTGCACTGGCAGAGGAGTATGGGAAAGCTTGCCTGGCTCTGGTTCCTGCAATCACTCACTCATTTCATGAGCAATAAAACTGAACTAAGTAAAAAAAAAAAAAAAGAAACCATTAAACATTAACGTGCAGTACACACTGACCCAAGGATGGGAGAGAGAGTATTTTACATATTATTCCTTTACTTGTATTATTTATGTCATGTAAGAAGACCTAATTATATTTTATTCCCAAAGATAACAGCTTTTAAGAGTTGGGATATATATTTATTCTTTAAATGCTGACATGAGAAGAAAATTATAGCATCATTCTAAGCTATCAGTTATGAAAGAATAGGCCAAACCAAAGGTAAGAAATCAGCTCCTATCATTTCCACAAAAAAAATCTTATTCAATTGATATAACCCATTTTTAATTTTTTTTATTTCTTTACTTACTTTTTTCCTTTTAAAAAAAATTTTTTTATTTGTTATTATATTGTTAGTCACCATACAGTACATCCCTAGTTTTTTATGTAAAGTTCCATGATTCATTACTTGCGTATAACACCCAGTGCACCATGCAATATGTGCCCTCCTCACTACCCATCACCAGGCTATTCCATTCCCCCATCCCCCTCCCCTCTGAAGCCCTCAGTTTGTTTCTCAGAGTCCATAGTCTCTCATGGTTCATTTCCTCTTCTGTTTACCCCCCTTTCTTCTTCCCTTTCTTCTCCTACTGATCTTCCTACTTCTTATGTTCCATAAATGAGTGAAACCATATGATAATTGTCTTTCTCTGCTTGATTTATTTTGCTTAGCAATTTTCAGTACTGCATGGTCACTAGAGATTTTTATGTATATTATCTCATTTAATCCTAGAGGATTAAAAAGTATTAAAAGGATTACATTACATGTGTCAAATTCTTTTTTTTTTAAGATTTTATTTATTTATTTGAGAGAGAAAGAGAGGAAGAGAGAAAGCACTCTAAAGCATGAGCAGGGGGGAGGGGCAAAGGGAGAATCATGACCTGAGCCTTAGGCAGCCACTTAACTGACTGAGCCACCCAGGCACCCCTACATGTGTCAAATTCTTAAAGTAAATACATTTTAATGAATGACTGTTGATTGTTAAAGTACTAAAATCATGGGTCTATGTGATGTGTTTCTTCTGATTCTTGTCTTTTTATATATTTTCATACAACATACAAATAATGAATTGCATCAATAAACCAATAGTTTAAAATACCATTGCTAAACTTTATTTTTTTATTTTATTTTTTTTAAAGATTTTATTTATTTATTTGACAGAGAGAGAGACAGCCAGCGAGAGAGGGAACACAGGCAGGGGTAGTGGGAGAGGAAGAAGCAGGCTCCCAGCAGAGGAGCCTGATGTGGGACTCGATCCCAGAACGCCGGGATCACGCCCTGAGCAAAGGCAGACGCTTAACGACTGCGCCACCCAGGCGCCCCGACCATTGCTAAACTTTAAATTGATATCTCAGTAATTCTTCATATTTATTTACTGTCTTGATGACTAAAATTTTGTACAAATAAATACATCATCACAGATAAAAAAGACAATACTATGTCTATTACATTAACCAGGGGATTCTATGGTCATTTAGCCTCTATAAAATATAATCATATAAAGAGATATTTATCATAGTCTACCACATATAACTGAAGACCCTTCCAAATGGATTAAATATAAGTAATCAAAATATACCAATAAAAATGTAAGAGAGTTTACAACTTGGACGATTTTATATTTTCCCCTATGCAGATCAAACTGGAGTTATATTAATTGACATGATCATTATGTTGTTTAGCTTTTTTTCTAATAAGCTCCAACTTTTTCTCTAAACATACCAATTGAGAAATTAATGACCAATTACTTCTTAAATAGGAAGTCATACACTGTAGCATTTTGTAATTCCTTTTCATCTTGAAAGATTAATAAAAAATACTTTTGATATTATAAATTTGATCAAATTTTACTTGTAGTTGTAATGACAAATTTTACTTAATAAACACAGCTGCTTTGTACTAAGAATAGCCTCCTCCTGCCAATCCTGGGTAATTCTGCATCAGCTCATACTATATTGTAAAACAGCATAAATTTTTTATTAGTTCACTGAAAGGATTTGAAATATGGTGTTCTACTTACTATCCAGTCACTGCTTGGCTTTAATTGCTATGTAAGGATTTAAAGAAAAGTAACAACATAAGCCTAAAATATTTTAGTTAATGTCAGAGTACTCTATATTAAAATGTCTTCAGTCTCAACTAAGTCCTCTAATAATTTACATCATTATAAATAAATTTTTGCTGAATTTTTGAAACATGCTAATATCATAATTTTACTATTTAAATACCTGGAAATGTTGCCTTAATACTAGAGTCAATTGATTAAGACAATTTCAATGTATAAGCATTCTTTACTTATCTTTCATCAAAGATATAATAAGTACTAATTATTTGCCTTTATAACATGTGTTTTTATAGTGGAATATTATAACATGATTATTTGTCATACATTTTCATTTTTACATAGTAAAGTGAAAGATGTAAAGTTAAAAATCAGTTTGTCCATCATCACATTTAGGCAATGTGTCTAAAGATGTACTAATATATAATTTATTTATAGACTTGAACTTGGGAAGGACCCGTAATGATCATCTAATCAAACTACCAAATTTTCTAGTTGATTAAAGTACTTTCCAGAGTTGAAAACTTTGGTCACAGATTTTGTGTGAGAGAAAAGACTAGAATCCTGATTTCCTTAACTCCAGAAATCTGAGAAATTAAAAATAATATTTCCATGACCACATATATGTTCATCTATGTGCATTATATAGGAAAATAAGGTCAGATATTATGTAATCTTAAGGAATTGTGCTTAAGCACAAGATGTGCTAGATTCTTACAAAAAAGGAGATCAGAACTATGCTGAGTTCTAAGTTCTAGCAAAATAACTTTCCAGGACAAGGGAAAGGCTTGTTCTGGGGCCAAGAGCTGCTAATGCACTGCTGACAGTCTTGCTCTGTTAGCATAAATGATTGTTGTATAACAACTACAATGTAACATCTCAACAGAAATGTAGCCTTTGAACTATAGCTCAGAGATATGTCCAGGCTCTAACATGTGGGAGAATCAACTTGTGGTAAGAAAGACCCAAAATGGGGTCTGACTAAACACGGAAGGAGGATGTCAATCATTAAGAAAAGTTCTGTCCTGTGAATGCATGACTCAAGATCTGACCATTTTGTTCCATCAATGTGTTGGAACCAATGTGTTCCAACCAATGTGTTCCATCACATTTTCAAACTACTTTCTCTAAGGACATTTCATCATAGTCTTAATAACTTTAGAAAGCAATCAAGGAGTGTCTGGCTGGCTTAGCTGTAGAGCACCCAACTCTTGATCTCAGGGTTGTGAGTTCAAGCCCCACATCTTAAGCATGGAGCCCACTTTAAAAAAAGCAATCAAATAAAATTATTCTTTATAAGAAACTATAATTGCTTCTCCCACTTTATAAGTATGCTTTTTCTACATATTTATGTATCTTTGCATGTATATAAGATAAAACTGAGATAAATATGTCTTTAGCATATCATAAACTTATCTCTACGATATTATTATATATGTTGTCCCTGGAAATACGATGCTGAAGATCAAATTGTGACAGGGATGGAGTTTTAGAAAATGGTCTAAAATATGTTATTCTTTTAGAAAAGATTTGTATAAATGAGAAAATAAAAAATACCACCTAAACAGAAGCAAAAATGATATAAGAACTTACCAGTAAACTATCATAATAAAATGACTTTTCATTTTTGCTTTTTTCTTCTATCATCTACTTACAAATACATTCTAAATGGTGATGTGACTTAAATACTTCTAAATAATAGAATAAAGCAACATGTCTTTAGTGATGTGTACTACATCTGATGTAAAGAGAATTATCACCCACAATTTGCTAAATACTGCAACCAGTATTAAAGGTCCTAGGACTAGAACCACTTTCCACACTCAAGTACTCATCAGGTCAGACAGCCATTTTAAAGGATTCATCAGGGGTGTCTGGGTGGCTCAGTCGGAGGGTTTGACTTCGGCTCAGATCGTGATCCCAGGGTCTGGGATCAAGCCCCGCATTGGCTCCTTGCTCAGCAGGGAGTCTGCTTCTCCCTCTCTTCCCCTGCTCATGCTCTCTCAGTCTCTCATATAAATACATAAAATCCTTAAAAAAAAAATCAATACCGGAGGTGTAGTCTGACATCCTCTGCTTTTTGAAAGGCATGTTTTCTTTCTACTGACCCTCATGCAGCTTGGATACAGGAAGTAATAGCCAATATCTTGAGTTCACTTTATGGTTTATAAGCAAAATCTAAACTTCCTATATTTCAAACATAAAATTTTTTAAAAAAATTTTTTACATTACTTTATAAAAGTAAAAATGTAGGAAACTGTTCTCAGATATATAATCATATTTCAGAATGCAAATTCTGTCTATCTATCTAGGAAATAAAACATATAAACAAACCAAATAATATGATTTTTTTTTTTCTGGTTCAGGGAATGGCTGCATCTCTCTTTACTTTTTATAAAGTTTAAATTTTGGACAAGTAAAAAAAGGAGGAATGCTAAGAAACTGAACTGCAGTGGGGACATAGTTTACTGTCTTATTTTAAATATGGACAGAATTCTAGGACAATTAGGCAGAGGGATCTCCCATACAAGTGCGGTTTCCATAGATTCCCTCCTTGTACACAGCCTGCATATGGTACCTGACCAGGTGCTGAATGTCAAGAAGTTTCTCAAGGACTTCACTCTGACAAGCCCTGATTGATGGATGAACTCTGGGGAGAGGGATTTCTCCCCCTGCCTGCTTGTAGCCCACTATGAAGATGAAAAGTATGGAGTGTATTATTTGATTACACAATTTTCAAGCCTTCATGGTCATTTCTTTTAGATATTTTTAGCATGATTCTGCAAAAGGCTATTTACACTATACACATAGGCCTTAATAAACTCTGGTTTATGGCCAATTATTTCAGCTGGTTATAGCACAGAGCTTATAAAACTAAAACTTATTTTAATCCCTGGTTTATTTATTTATTTTTGATACAGATACAATTGCTCTTCCCTTCAAGGGATACAACTTTTAATTGGCAAATTATTCAAAAATAAGTTATGAAATACACAGAGACCAAGAGGGATTTGCACAAATTAGTGTAAATAGATCACTAAATATATTAAAATAAATGAAAAAATAACTGTTTAGCAGTCACCTTTTCCAAAAAGTCTTTCTGAACTCCAACCTGAGCAAAGTTTTCTTTCATTGTTTGACAACAGAATTACTTGCATTTATTTCTTCATTTCCTCTATTATATTTAATTCATGCTTATATGTGAGTTTCTCTAAATTAGTGCCATTATTCCATGGGACACTAGTCGTAGCAGAAACTCTGTGGAAATGGATTCCAATTAAATTAGTTTGAAAAACTATCCTATAGTCCCTTCTTAAAAGATAAAAATGCATCGTAGTGTGTTAGAATATCTAAGAAGTCACGCAGACAAAAAAAAATTATTTTTTAACACGGCCTATTTTGATCAACTCTGATGTAGCAACAGACACTACCATAATTTGCTTTATCATGATAATAACTACAAATAGCTCTTAGGACCAATGTTTCTATATCAGGGGATAGTTTGGTCCATGAGTAAATGAAAGCACAGACAAGTAAGCAAATTATACGTGCACATACTTATTTTTCAATGTAACAAAAATTCTGGAAAGAGGTATTCTTAGTTTTGGATCAGTGGTTCACATATACTTAAACTTTTATATTTGACATTCTCTTAATTTTTTCCCTCATGTTTGCATGATGAAAGGAGTATCTTCAGCTGTCATATCACTTTCTTGTGCAAAAGAGAGAAGGAATGACAAGGAAGTAACAAAACTTTCTCAGAAATTTCAGCAAATTGTAGTTTTTGCTCACTGACCAGACCTGAGTCACATGAACATCCCTACTACAAAAAGGTCTGAGAAATAGATTTTTTAATTAGGAACATTGATACATAGAACAAACTGGTATTTGTTAGTTCAATATAAAATGGGGATGGATATTGTACAGCTATCTGTCACAATTCTCTGGATCAAAATTTAGGAAGAATTACATGCATCTCTGATTCATTTATATTAAACATTGCTTCCTTGTTGATGAAACCCAGTGAATGAGATATAATAGGAAGCCAATAAATATATTAAACTGAGCCCTAAAGGAAGGATTCTAATAACACTTTTCAATATGGTATGCAAGAGGTATATGCAGATAACTCAAGGGACAATACTGCAAAATAGAGAAAGGTAAAGTCCCCATTACAACCATCTAGTAATATTAAGGCTGGTAACCACAGATCTAGAAGGAAAATTTGGCCATTTGAGTTTACCACTCTTCAGGTAAGAGTTTCTGAATCATCTGAGAGACAGGGTAAGTTGTCATTGGAGGCAGGTCACCTGCTTTAGATTTCATTGAGCCTCACCAAAATTTCAATATAATATCTTACAGGTAATATGAAGCTTTCTCAAATATAATCTTAAAAAATCAACTTTCTTGTTTCAAAACAGTTTATAACATACATCAGTGTCAATAGAAGACTTGAGGCTGGGGTTGATATGTCATTTCCACCAGAAACAGTTTCTCATTTATGACTTCACAAATTAGTATTAGGCTTGATTGACTTGTAGTATGTAGTTTTGATTAATGGTTGTTACCAATGCCTTTTTTTTTTTAAATCACCTCTGGATATGGTGCAAAATCCCATTTTCAGAAATGCAAAAATTTTAGCCCCAGACCCTGGGCTTGAATAGAGATGTAAAAGTACTACCATGTCATGAGTCCTCCCAGAAAAAACACACAACCACTTCTAGTACCTTTTCAAATGCTATAGTATTGTATAATACCAAATTTTTATTAGAGCAACTTTGAGTAGTAAGCTAAAAAATAATTTATCCCCTCTTACCTGACACATTTACTGTAAATGAGAAATGCACATACTAATAACATATTATGATGCATGTCTCTTTCTAGTATATGTCTACTAAGCAGTATTTTGTAACATTAAGACATTTTTTCAAATAATCATATTAACTAACATTTGTGGATTTATCAACACTTGAAAAATTTAAAAATACAGAAGAGGAAGAAGATGCACAACAGATTAGTGGAAGGAATTACAACAGATTTTTTTTATCAAGAGATGAATAGTGGCAATATATTTTTTTATCCATTAGTACTATATGAGAAACAATATGTTATTTGGTTGTGATAGTGTTTTAATAGAGATGTAGTTACATGTTAGTTTAGTAATGGAATTCTCCAAGATTATAACCAATCACAGGATAAAGATATATTTACAACCATGATAATTCAGATTAATCTGAAGGGATATCAAGGGAGAGGAAAGGCAGAGCCATAGTGGCAGCTGTGGATGGCAAAACATTTTATTAGCCTTCTCAGAGCTCTCAGACAATGAACTTTAACATTTGCAAAGCTTGTAAAAAGAAGTGAAACAAAATTTAGAGTATTTAACCATGTGTAATGTTAGGCACAAGCCTGGGAGGTGACAGAAACTCATACATTAGTTGACTGAAGCGATATGTAAAATGAAACTGAAGCACACATATAAAATGGGGTCCCCTTTTAAATTTAAAGACTCTTTTATTCTCTATACAGAAGTTGTTGCTTATTCTCCTCCTAAGAATAAGGAGACCTTGGTTATAAATCATACACAGAAGTAGATACTCTCTGCCACACAGCCATTAAAGGGAGAAATGTACATTTTCTACTTCAACTATCAGGCCTACTGATGTATTTTCATCTATGGTATCAATCACTATAGGAGCTTAAGTACTTGAAAATGGGAACCCATGGGGCTCGGTCACCACCAATGAGGGCTCAGCTGTTCTGTGAAAGCCATGAAAAGTGAAACATCTGAAAGACCTAAGAATACAGCTTAGAGTCTCATCATAAGCCATTGACCATGTGGTGTCCCTGGCTCCAGGCATCACACAGAGGATTTGAATAACTTGTGCAAATTCTGAAGACAAAGATAAAAGTGGTGGCACTGAGATTCTCACTAGTGATTCCCAAAATGTGAATAAAACGAGGCATCCTTTGCCACTAGATTAACTTTGAGCAACATCTGTAGGATGCTGGGAGATATGTGCACTCCAGGAGAACTGCCAATGTCACAGACAAAAGGTTTCGGCATAATTATAGAGTCTCCACGGGGGAGAGAAGCACAATATGTCACTGGAGTAATGCAAATGATCTTTAGTACACTGTTAATGTGCATTAAATTTTGGGTAGCAACCAAGTATGAACACATAACTAATAAATCACACAGGAAAATAAGAGAAAAAATTTGCATGTGTCTGCTTCTGAACATTTCCCACAAGCATCTTCACATATGACACAATAATGGCAAATTTAAATGTCATGGTCTTTGTTCAATTTAGAAAGATAAAAAAAAATATATTAATTAAATCAATGTATAGCCATTTGGTCTTATATATGCTCTATATAGCACTCAGAATTACAGAAAAGCAGTACTGTACAGCACATAAAAACTGCCTCTCTCCTGGAGTTCCTAATTCCAAACCACGTATACTTATTAATGAAAGGATTTTGTGATAGTAGTTGAACATATGCATTGTTATATCAGGTAACTCTTGTGGGCCTCCACATAAGGAACTAACCTCTAATGTCTGGGTAGCTCCAGTTTCAGGAATTGACTCTCAAGAAGTCTTAGATTTTAGCAGAAGGGAAAGGGGGAAGGGGAGAGCTGGGAAAATGAGAAGAGATTTTAATCTGTGTTTAGTCCAAATTAATCATTAGCTTCACTCTCACTCCTCTTTCCCCCAAAAGATTAAGGACCTATTAGAAGAAGGTGACCCAACTGATTCCAGCAGAGATTAGGGGCACCTTGGAGCATGAAGCAAGATAACAAAATCTGACTAAGAAGTACAGACAGAATTAGCCAGAGAACATTAGGTAGATTTACCCCTCTGTGGGCCATTTCCCTATTCATTAGTTTATGCCCCTTACAGAGAATTATCTCTCTGCCTTAAAGAGAGTGTAAATCTTTAGATCTAGGTAGAGTCATCTTTACCCTTATGTTCTTCATAGAAACTATTTGATAACTCTTGGGAGTTTTCTACTACACTTAGGAAAAACAACAGCTAGTTCAAAAAAAAAAAAAAAAAGAAAAATAGTAATTTAACTCACAAAACTAAAAGTATAAAGGGACAAAGAAGAGATAATGTCTCATATAACAGTCTCCTGTTCCCTCTTAAACTCCCTGTTATTCTTCAAAACTGTTTTCTCTGCTTTATCAAGTCACCCACCCTCATCTTCCCTTTAATCCTAGTGCCTTAGGTGTTTCCAAGAATTTCATCCCTCTGGAGGGATTGATGTGGACGGATAGGTGGGCTTCCATAGGTAACAATTCAGAATGATGAAATCAAAGCACATCATACATGAATGAAAATTGACTCAAGAGATTGTCTAATTATAAATGCAAATACAAAGTTGCTTCTCACTACAACCCACTGTTAATCAATTTCTCTAGAATGCTCACTTGAGTTTTCTATTCCAAACATTCTTCATTATCCACAAATTCCCATTTGCTAAGCTGTTTATTGAGAAAATAAAGTACCATCTTAACTTGGATTTCTTAAATGAGAGCCTGACATGAGGATTTGAGTATGGTTAGATAATTTTTGTGTTAATGATAGCAAGCAGAAGTATAAAAGTAGGGAATTGGAAAGCCAAAAAAATGTGCCTCATTGAGCTGGTTGTTGATCTGGGCAACTGGAAATCAATCTCTTTGGAGATTTGTGGAGACCCTCTGAAGAGTCTTGTAGACACAGCTCAAAATGGTCACACTTAAAGAAAGAGAGCCTGTTGAAATTATCTATAGACCCTTTTCCCCCGCTGGTTGAAAATGGTCTTTGGGAGCATTAACGTCCACCCTCACTCACATACACACATGCATTTGTGGCCTGAGAGACTATAACTTGGAGAAAGCCTGAGGCAAAGAAGGAGATACATCCTATGATGTGCGCTTCAGGTCGGATGCTGGCTGTATGCACACAGAACTGTCCATCACGGTTATTGTAAAACTGATGAAGGGTAGTAAGGAGGGCACATATTGTATGGTGCACTGGGTGTTATACGCAACTAATGAATCATCGAACCTTGCATCAGAAACCAGGGATGTACTGTATGGTGACTAACATAATGTAATAAAAAAACATTAAAAAAAAAAACTGATGAAGCAAAGTGGTAATGCATCTGCCACAAGTGGCCAAACATGAGTTTCTTCTCCACCTATAGAGATTATTCAACAATGCCATTGCCCATTTTGTCTAATTTTTTATCGCCTTATTCACATTGGTATTAATTGTCATTTTCCAATTGTTATCTAAACATCCCTTTCATTAAAAAACAAAAAATAACTCTCTTCTGATAGCATAGACTTTGATACACCTCTATAATTAAAATTGCACATTTATAATGATGGTCCATTTTCCTTCTCATTATTGCTTTCAGACCATTTCACATTTCATCTAAGCCAAGATGAAAAAGTAACAACTTCGTCCTAGAAGAACTAGTCAAAAATGACTTTATAGACTTAGATTCAGAATCCTTAGATTGGAAACAAGCTCCTTTTCATTTCCACCATCTTTAATTACTCCTTCAATTATTCTCTTTCCACATATCCTCTCAATCTTAAGTCTCTACTTTACATTCATTTTTTTAAAGGTTTATTTATTTTAGGGGCACCTGGGTGGCTCAGTCGTTAAGCGTCTGCCTTCGGCTCAAGGCGTGATCCCAGGGTCCTGGGATCAGGCCCCGCATCGGACTCCCTGCTCTGCTAATAGGAGCCTGCTTCTTTCTCTCCCACTCCCCCTGCTTGTGTTCCCTCTCTCACTGGCTGTCTCTCTCTGTCAAATAAATAAATAAAAATCTTTTTTAAAAAAAGTATTTATTTTAGAGGGAGAGTGGGGGGAGGCGCAGAGGGAGAGAATCTTCACGCAGACTCCTTGCTGAGGGCAGAGCCTGACATGAGGCTCAATCTCAAGACCCATGAGATCATGACTCATGAGACTATGACCTGAGTCGAAACCAAGAGTTGAATGCTTAACTGACTCAACCACCCAGGTGCCCCTACATTCATGTTTTCAATATCATGCCAGTTCCACCAAGCTTCTCCATCCTCTGGAGTCTTTATGCAAATGCCACCTTTATATTTTGCTTCTTCAATGATTAATCCTTTATCATCTTGCTTACATTCATGATGGGCTCTTTTCCTGAGTTCAACTTTGCTGTAATTGCAAGAGATTCATCCTTGCATTCACACTGTCAATTGTCCTGTGAGGTGGTGGTATCATGTGTGTAACTCCCAACTGGTGCATATAGGCCATTCCATACTGAAGTCTTCAACTAGTATTATGCCTAACCTAACTCGTTTTGTTCTGTTTTCTACTGACTAATAGGTCACTTCCTTACATTGTCCTGGTAAACGAAACCAAGTCTTTTCTTCCTTATTATAAACTTGGGGTATTTCAATATCCCAGTCCAAAAGTTTCTAAATTCCATCAGAGACTTCTCAAATTACCCTTTGAAAATTTATTTTGGTCCCCATACTCTCAATTTTACCATCAACAAAAACTCCCTGAATTTTGAAAACTTAAACTCTATTATCCTACCCACCCAGACCTACTATTTTGACATTGATTGCCTCATTCTTCCATTATCTTATTTTCTACTGGATCATGTTTAATAGTCTCTTGACTCCTCTGTGTCTGTCAAGTTTTACAGCTTCTTCCTCTTGTCTCTACCCATCCAAGAATTCCATGATGTACTACATTTACATTTCTACCACTAACACCTCTAGGTTAGTCAATCCACCTTTCCTCTCTCCAAATTCCATTCTTCTGGAAAAAATAACACATCTGAATGGAAGAGGGCCACTACAGATTTATGTCAGGAGATATATTTCTTCTTCCTCTACTGAAAAGAGAGAGAGAGAAGCGACAATTGTGCTTTCCCATGTAAGGACAAAGACTCTCACACTGGAGAAGCAAGGTGACAATAACACACACACTAGCCACAGAGTAAGGCATTCCTACCTTCTTTATATGGAGAAAAAGAAACACACCCTTGTCCTGAATTGGGTCTTGAGATTATCCCAGTGGATGCCATCCAGTTTCTGGGACTTAAAGTTGTTTGCTGTAGTCATCCTTGATGATAGAATTTGTGATAATTATTTGTCCTATCGTAGATTTAACTAATTCAAGATGGGACACAAAAATTGGGCTCAGACAGCATCTGTGCCTCCTATTGACAGTGCCCTGAGCTCAGCAGAGTGATCTCTAGCAATCACTTTAGTCAGAGAATCACAGAAGTATCTCCAGGAGTTGTCACATTCCTATCCATCCTGCCCAGGAAGTCCAGAATATAGTAGAAGGCAGAACAGTCCCTAGCAAAGCAGAAGGCAGTACTTAGAAATGTAACAGTTGCAGGTGGAACTCATTTATAAGTGTGTCAAGGACCCTGTCAGGAATTTAAAAAAAAAAAACTGAGTGATGCTGAAATTTCTGTGATTATGCTGAGATGGCCCAAGTGGTAGACTATGAGATTATTTGAACTCTTTATCTTTTAAATTAAAAAACATAACACATGTATATTAACAAATTCAAACAATATAAAATGACTTGCAATAACAATCTTCCCATCCCTGCACTGCATCCCAAAAAGAAACATCTCCACCTTACTTTCATGTTTTTCTAGAGATTTTCTCCAAATATCTATAAGAATAGACATTCACATGCACACTTCCTTTTTAAAACACAAAGAAGATCATATCATACGCAGTGAGTTCCACCTGGCTTTCTTTCCCTGTCAGTATATTTTGGGACTCTTTCAATACTGGCATGTATAAATTCAACCCATTTTTTTAGATGTGAGCATATACAATAATTACCTATTTCTCCTATCAATGGATGTAATATTGCAGTTACACAAATTGGTCAGTTAATGCTGTTAATATAGGTTTTTGCTCACTTGTACAGGTATACTTGTTGATTAGATTTATAGAAGTGAAACTGTTAGGATGAAGGATGATAAATTTTACATTTGGGTAATTATGCTCAAATTCCTAGGAGACTGCTGGTATTTTCTTACTACCAATATTGTTCTCTTAATATACTCTTTATTATTACCTGGACAGGTAGTGTGGGAAACATCTATTTGTCATGGCTTGCCTATCTCACTTCCACACTACAGCAGTCATAGGGTTCAATATCTTTTTTTTTTTTTTAAGATTTTATTTATTTATTTGACAGAGAGAGAGACAGCCAATGAAAGAGGGAACACAAGCAGGGGGAGTGGGAGAAGAAGAAGCAGGCTCCCAGCAGAGGAGCCCAATGCGGGCTCGATCCCAGAACCCTGGGATCACGCCCTGAGCCAAAGGCAGACGCTTAATGACTGAGCCACCCTGGCGCCCCCACAGGGTTCAATTTCTTAATCTCCTAGTCCCATGCAAATTCCCATCCCAAATATAATTGACTAAGAAGTATGATGATCAAGTATCTGACTGAACCTAATCCATATGCCTTTGAACTCTACCCAGCCTAACTTTGAAATGTCACTATGCTTCCTCACTTAAACTAGTTCTTTTCTCAAGATATTATTTTTTCTCCAGTGTATCTTCTATGGAGAAGTTATTTGATAATCTTATGGACCTTTAGTTCCTTCATCAGGAAAAAAAAAAAGATTTTTGAAACTATATATAATTTCCAGGGTCCTTTCCAACTATAAACTTCTTTATACATTTTTCATCTTTGTGTGTCTGTAAAATATACTTAAGCAGTTTCACAAGGGAATAAAAAGAATATATATATATATATATATATATATATATATATATATATATGTTTTAGAGTAATGTTTTACACTCTTTTCTTGTTGATGCAATATTGCAGTTCAATTTTCTGATCAATCCATGGTTTCTGCCTTCACCCTCTATATTCATAATAGCATCCAGTATTTGAGGATTCTGTTTTCCCAGGATAATATATGACTAGACAGTTGCTATTAACAGGTTTATACATTTCTAAAGACTACAGCATCTAGCATTTATAAAAGAATGTGTTAAAGTGGTTATTAAATTACCATCCATTCCAATTGGCCTAAATTATGAAAGCGATATGACTTCTTTGTCTGGTTCAACAATAGTCTTTATAAAAGGTCAGTCAAAAACCCTTTAAACTACAGCAAAAAAAAACCTTTCCACTTGCAAATTTAAATGTCCAAAGCCTCCTGATTTCAAGTCATAATATTTTGTCCAATTTTACATTGGTAAAACCAAGCCAAACATATTGTAAAAATTAGGTTTTGTAGTGTTTCCAGAGTGGGATAAAAAAAGACAAACTTGCCAGTGATGTATAAGAAATAAAATCAGTAAAATATTTGACCATGTAAATCAGGAATGGTTTATCCTACTTTGAATTTTATCAGTAGGCAGGGAAAGGTTACTTATTATACAACAGCAGCTAGCCATCAGATGTGTTTGAAACTTGATTGGGGGTATTCCTTTGTAGTTCTGGGCTGAAAGCCAAGCTATTTGGAGGAATTTGGGTTTGCAGCCTTAGAATCCCTTTCACAAAAAATACATCCAATCAAATAAGATTAGAGTAACCTAGTCTCTTGCAAAAGGAAAGATTACCCATTCTTATAATTACTGGCCTTTTAAAAAGTACTATTTTCTTAATACAAAAAAATATTTTTTATTAATTGATAACAAATGAGCTCTCATATTCGTAGTATTCAGATAATCTAAGACATTTGAAATAAAAGTTTTATAGATAAATATTAGGAGGAAGCAAAAACTCAAGCATTAAGATAAAGGTGGATATAAGAAACCACAGACCTATTAACTTGGCTGCACTAAAAAGACATTGTGAAGAAGTATGAATACTTCAAACATCAAATTATAAAATGAAATCAAACGGACATAGGCAGAGAGGAAGAAAAAGAGCAAAGAGTCTGGAAAAAAGAGAAAAAATTTTGCTAGTGAAACAACAATGAAATATGTTAGTTATATTATAAACTTTCGGGATCCAACATTTGGTAACTACAAAATAATCTTAAAAATATAAATAGCCTTTGTAACTGTTTTTTATACTTCTAAGACACTTTCCTAAAAAGGTATCTGAAACCTGAAACAATATTTGCAACTAAAGACAGTTACCAAAGAGTACTTTTGGTAGCAAAAATTAAGAGTGAGCTAAACGTCAAACATGAGGGAAATTACTAAGTAAATTACTTCATATCTATAAAATGACCAACCAAAATGTTAGGTAAAAATTAGAATTCAAAATTCTATATGGAATGTGATCTTGATAGAGTAGGAAATGTTTAGGAAAAACACTTGGAAGGAGAGATACTAAAACTGGTTACAAAAGTGAATATTATAAAGAAGGTGTATTTTTTTTTCATCACCCTGTATAGTTTTATGCACATTCTATATTTCTACAGAGAACATATATCACTTACATGCCCATTTAAAATGATAAGAAAAATACAGACAATTTGTTTCATGTAATGATACTTTCCAACTAGGAAAGGCCCCAAATGTTAACAAGTTCTGACTAATTCTTCACTAATGCTTATTGACTTTAACAGTGCCCTGGAATCATACCAGCTCTTTGAAATATAGAATTTTAATATACTCCACAAACACAAATAAAAATCTATTGTCTCTTTTCTTAAAAATTTTTCATGATTTCAGATTACTAAAAATATTCAACATGAATTACAGATCTCATTAGACCATTTAACATAGTCAATGTAAGGAAAAAATAAGGATATTTTCACTGTCAAATTAACGCACTTTCCTAAATTTTCTTCGATTTTAAAATTTCCATTGAAAACTCAAAAGCTCATAGAAATAACTGTCAAATAAACCACATTTTGGCAACATATGCGGGCAGATAAACATTTAAAACAGAAGTGTAAGTTAGTTATGTTTTAGAGTTTTACTGCAGCAAGATGGATTGATATAAAATAGAATAGTAAAAATTGATCAACTATTTTGAAGCAACAGTACAAGCAATTTACCATTACATATAGTCAACAAAAGTGAAAAACTGCTAATTTGGTTAGAAATGTTGAAAAAATAACATGCATGTAATGGAAAAGTACAGTTAGTATTCCTGTAAAATAGTGGACATCCTATGAAACTGAGGATGTATTGGAAGGTGATATTCCTGTATGGTTATAACAGAAACAGGAAACTTCGGTCCCAATTATAGCTCTTGTGCCATGCCAGTTACCTGGACTGTGAGTGCTGTTTTTTTTTTTTTTCACTACTTTAAAATGAGTAATACTAACATTGTAATACAGTCACAATTTTCACAGTAGAAAGTGTCATGACTCATGAAAGACAGGCTGGATTACTTTTACTTCAGTTTCACAAGCAATTGGAATCATACCATAGCTTTCGTTATCAGGGGTTATTTGACTGCAAGAAATGGCAACCCAGTCAAACTGGCTGAAGTAGTAACAGGATCGTACTAGGGCAACACAAGACACATGGGGCTGAAAGAAGTTCGTGAAAATTGTACTCAGCATCTGTACTTCATTTCTTTCAGTTAAAAGGATATCCCAGGGGCCCCTGGGTGGCTCAGTAGGCTAAGCATCTGCCTTTGGCTCAGGTCATGACCTCAGGGTCCTGGGATCAAGCCCGGGGTAGGGCTCCCTGCTCAGCAGGGAGTCTGCTTCTTCCTCTCCCGCTCCCTCTGCCCCTCAGCCCAGGTTGTGCTCTCTTGCTCTGTCTCAAATACATAAATCTTAAAAAAAAAAAAAAGATATCCCATTCTTTAAAATCACATTTAAAAAAATGAAGTGGTAACGTGACTGCCATAGTATTGATTGTTAAAAGACTTAGCAGAGAATGAACACTCATTCCCCATGCGGTATGTTCTCTCCCCTCACTTTCCCCCATCTCTCTATTGTTCTCTCTTCCCCTGTCCCTCCCTCCTTCTTTCTCTTACTGATATCTCTGGTTTGGCTGGACTCCACAACCATGGCTGACATGATGTTTTAGATCCAGCTTTCCCAGAAAGTTTTATCCACAGAGCTTTGAATACTGCTCTCGTTATCCCCACATCTCCCAAACTTCCAGCTTCATGATTTAGAACATTCGAATGTATTCCTGTGTTCCTTGTTCAAACATTCCTTGTTCCTCAAGGGAGAAATCTGATTGGCTCAGCTTGGATTAGCTGTTCAGTCCTGGATTTATCACCTGAGGTCACATCTGGAGTTGCCTCGCACAAACACAGGCAGCTGCATCGGCTCCTTCAGGAAGGACTGTGGAGGTCATTGCCAAAGAAAGGGGATAAAGTGTGAGATATGGGTACTTCAAACTTCTTTGCTATGCAGCATATGTAGTTATGCCACATTTGGAGAAGCATATAAGTGTTTTACAGAAATACAGCAGTGCTGGCTTCATGAGCTCATGACCTGTACACTGGCACAGGGTCCTGCACAGAGAAGGGTGCTGCACAGAGAAGGCCCTGTGTTTGGTTTAGTGTTGTTTTGTGGCCTTGTTGAAATTCTTAATAATATTTAAACAAATGTCCCCTGCATCTTCATTTCACATTGGGCCCTGCAAATTCTGTAGTTGGATCTGACCATAGCTCTTGCTCCTGAGATATTCCAGATCCTCTACTGGATAAGGCTAATCTGCTAAAAATGTGCCCTTTTTGTCTCTTTCAGATTTAGTGCACTAAAGAACAGACGATAAAAGTAGTCACTAACATTCTAAAACCGTAACCTAAGACTATGCTAATATGCTTAATATAATGAAGTATCACCATTTCTCTTACATTATATTAAAATTCAATCATCTTTGATATAAATCAATTTAGATGGGATATTAATTAGAAGTAGATGATAGAAGAAATAATAATAAAACTTTCAGAGTCCAGGTAAAAGTAATTTGACTTTAAGAATCTTGACACTGTTCTTGAATTCCTAGTGCTTAGCAAATCCTCCAAGGAGATATAATAAAAATGTACCTTTATATACATTTCACTGCCTTCTCTCAACCTTTGTGAACTTTCTATCCACCCTCTCCAGCCTGAGGATATAGTGGGTGCAGCTACTTACAGCTATGTGGCCAAGGGAAAGTTACTCAGCAATTCTCAGCTTGGTTTTTTATCATCTGTAATATGTAAAAAGTAATATAAGAAGCCAGAAAGACATGCTGTGGAGATTACAGAAGAAAATGCACATAATCACTCATACAGTACCTAATATTAAATAAGAATTCAAAAACTCTTCACTTGCATTTTATTGGAACATTTACCATGATGTGTTACAATTTATGTCACTTGTCTACCCACCATACTACTTACTAGGTCCTTGCTAAAGGGAACCATTTTTCGTGGTTATATTTGTGTCATTAGTGCTAAATACAATGACCAGCACATAGTACAACCTTTTTGAGTGTTTGAGGAATAGATGGATGAATGGACTCATTTAATGAGAATTTTGGAAGGTGGTGATAAACTTGTAGAGACCACATTCCTTCATTTACTAAAATCCAGAACAAAATATTAGCAACCACAGTCAAAACACCATAGTTTTGGAATTAGAATGCTTTATTTTCACATCTTCTTCAGAATAATATCTTTAAAGGTATGTATATAAAAAAAAGTTTGATTATATTTCATCAAAATTACTAAAAATCCCATTTCCTTTTTATATATTTTGGCAGGGAGATGTCAATATCCACAGACTCAGAAGCAAAGTATAGTAAGACTCAACTTCATCAGAGTAAAACCAGATGTAATATGGGTTAAATACAGGGGTTAGAAAATACCAAAAACAAAAAACAAAACAAAACAAAAAAAAGACCTTCCATGCTCTTCCTGGAGATGGATGTTTCTTAATACTTCTATGAATCCCTTGAGGATATGATAGAAAAACCTTCCTTAAGAAAATTTCACATGCACACATTTTATAGTACTCAATCGCGGGAGATCCACTGGTCTTCTGAAATCCATTCATGCACATTCAAATGTGTACAGGCCTGCGATATCCACTAGCCATTTTGCTAGCCACTAACCAAATGTGGCTATTTATTTTTTATTATGTTCAATGAGCTAACATATAGCACATCATTAGTTTTTGATGTAGTGTTCAAATTTAAATGTAACTAAAATTAAAATTCAGTTCCTCAGTATCACCAGCCAAGTTCCAAGCATTCAACAGTTATGTAGCTATTTAAATTAATTTTAAATCAACTAAAATTAAACATTCAGTTCCACTGTCACACTAAACATACTTCAGGTATTCAATAGCTATGTGAGGCGAGTGGCTACTATACTGAACAGTGCAAACACAGGATATGTCCATCATTTCAGAAAGTCCTACTGCACAGCACTGACATCAACCCTACGGAATTCTTGTCCTAGCAGAAGGAGTGTGACTTTGGTATATATGGTGCACATGCATGAGGGAAGACCGCTTTCAGAGAGAGCCTAAATGTATTTTCTAGTAAGCATAAAGTTGACTTTTAAAATCTCTCCCAATTACTAGTTTGATGGATATGTAAACTTCCCTTAAACACAAATGAAAACCAGTAGCAGCTTGATAGTATAGAGTGTCTAGATTTTGGACTTACCAGGGTTGAAGTCAGGTTTTCTATTTTAAGTTGCTGGCAATATTTGGCAAATTAATGATATTCTCATATGTGAAGTGGCAATAGTAACACCTATCAATTAGGGTTACTTTATAAATTAGAAACAAAAGACCTGAAGCGCTAATGTAATACATTTGAAATACAATGGTAAGTATAGTTGACACTTTGGACCAGAAGAGCCTTAGATTCCATCTGGTTTATCCAAATACTTTCACTTATAAACAATGGAGAATATGTGTTGTCTTCCCACTGCATCTCGTTTATACTGAATATCTGCACCGATCATCTTTAGATTCCCATTTCCTAGAATACTGCATAGTACACAACAGTCACACAATAAATATCTGTTGAATGAATATGTGCCCAATGCTATTGATTGAGTTAAATGCAGACCGAAGAATGTATCCCAGGACTCCTGAATCTGTGTGATTTAATGCAGAGAACAATGGACAGAGAAAAAGAAAAAAACAAAATATGGTTTTACTTTTTGTTTTGTGACCTTAAGCAATCATCTTTCTGTCCTCAGGATTCTCCTCCATGAAATAACAGGATTCATAAACTCTTCTCCAGATGATTCTCTGGATTGCAGCTTTAAAGTGTCTTCCATTTATAAAACATTACAGCAGGTCCCATAGGACACAAAGCGATAAAGGCCCCTGACATATCAAAAACCATATTTTAAGTATTTCAGAGGTCAACCGATGACACAGAATGCCTCAATTTTACTACCATTTTTTATTGAAGGAATAGTGAAGGTTATACTTACGTTAATGGTTAAATGGAAAGAATAATACTTGAAAACCTTGAATAACATTAATAAGGAAGTCAAACATACTTTATTATTTCTTCTTTATTTTTTAAGACTTAATTATTAGATCAGCTTTAGGTTTACAATAAATTGAGAGGAAAGTCCAGGGATTTCCCCTAAACCCTGTGTTCCTACACATGCACAGCCTCCACTATTATCGGCATCACTCTCCAGAATGGCATTTTTTTTAACCAAGGATGAACATACTTTGACACCATAATCACCCAAGGTCCACAGATTACCTAAGTGTTGTACATTCAATGGATATGGACAAATGTATAATGACATATATCAATCATTATAATATTATAGGATATTTTCACTGCCCTAAAAGTCTTCTCTGTCCCACCTATCCATTTCTCCCACCCCAAACCCAAATACTGATCTTTTTTGTTGTCTTCCTATTTTGGCCTTTATCAGAATGTCACATAATTGTAATCATACAGTACATAGCCTTTCAGACTGGCTTCTATTACTTAGTAATATGCATCTTAGGTTAGTCCATGTCTTTCCATGACTTGATATCTCATTTCTTTTTTTTTCTTTTTTGACTCTCTCAATGTATCACAGTTTATTTATAAATTCATGTACTAAAAGACATCAGTTGCTTCCAGGTTTTGACAATTATGAATAAAGGTGCTATAAACATCTATGTTCACATTTTTCCATAGACAAAAGTGTTCAACTCCTTTGCTATCTCGTTGTTTTAATTTGCATTTATCTGATGACAAATGAAGTAGAGCATCTTTTTACATGCTTATTTACAATCTATAAATCTTTGGTGAGGTCTCTGTTAAGGTTTTTGGCCTATTTTTAAAATCAGATTGTTTTCTTGTTCTTGTGTCTTTTTTATTTAATGTTTTCTCTCATTATGAATCCATTTACACTATATGGTCAGTTATCCATACTAAGAACTCTATGGAGGATGGTCTGTTTTTAGAAAGAAATCACAGTGCCAGAGTTTTTACTGCCTGTGTACTATAAAGCTGCTTCTCAAAATTCAAGCTGCAACATCTTTTAGTGATTATTCCATCCACCTTAAATTAAAATAATCTAGGATCACTTATAATGTGGCTATATGACATTGCTTAAAACCTCAGAAAAATGTAGCAAGTAATTAGGTCTATAAGGAAATACTGTACAAACAAAAATTACACAGAAGTATTCAACATTATCTTATTTACCTTTTATTTAAGAAAATTGTGGAAATGTTTATTAGTTGTCGTTGTCATTGTTGTTTTATAATGCCTGTAGTTGTGGTCCATAATTAGAAACAAAAAAAAAGCTCTTTGGGAAAAGCATTCTGTGTGTTTGTTTTGTTAAAGAAAGGAGAGAGCTGTAATAACAACACTCAAAAGTCAGTGAAGTATTTTAATTTATGCATACACTTGAAATGCATAGGAGTCAACATTTAAATCATTTAATAGAAACATTTTGGAATCCTGAATAATTCTTTTACTATACTGACATCTTAAGAGTATGAATATGAATAATAATGAGTAAAAATGTCTGAATAATGAATGATATACTTCAGGATGTTAATATAAGTGTCATTAAATGTATTTTCCTTAACTTCATATAAAACCCTGATTTTAATTGTGCCATTCAAACAAGTACTATTGCACTAACTCAAGTTTTCTACATGGGTAGAGTAGTGCAAAGGGCACTCAGCAGTGAGTTGGAATCTTGTACTATAAAGCAGGGCTGCCTTTAAGCCTGAGAATTAAAATACATCAATAGATTTATAGTGGAGCTTTGTTTAGAAAACTTGATTTATATCTCTTACAAAATACTTGTAAGATGAAAAGCAATATATAATCAGCTATGATGTTGTTAACTATATTAAATATATTTAGCTAATGTAAAACTAATAAGTTTTTATAAAATCATGGAAGTGTTGAGAAAACTTTTTAGCATGGGGGCCATATGAGGCGGCGGGGGGGGCCTATTATACAGACTAGATGTAATTTGAAGGTAATGCCTTTCCTTCAAAGGTCCTCTAGGGTCCATGTCTGTGTAATCTCCACTTATGGAAAACTGTTCACTCCTGGAATAGGCAAAGAATGAACCATGCTAAGACAAGTGCAGTATTCCTCACTCTCAATCATATTTTTTCAAAGATAGGTCACATGAAACTGGGACAATTAGAACTCTTCCTTAGGATTTGTTAAACTCCAGCTGGAAGAAAAGAATCCTTTGCTCTTTTTATTTTTTTTTTTAAGATTTTATTTATTTATTTGACAGAGAGGCAGCGAGAGAGGGAACACAAGCAAGGGGAGTGGGAGAGGGAGAAGCAGGCTTCCCACTGAGCAGGGAGCCCGACGTGGGGCTCGATGTGGGGCTTGATCCCAGAACACCGGCATCATAACCTGAGCCGAAGGCAGACGCTTAATGACTGAGCCACTCAGGAGCCCCAAGAATCCTTTGCTCTTGATCTTGCAGTAATGAAAAAACAAGCTCCAATGTGCCATTCATCATGAATCCAAGGTCATGTGAATAACCAGATAAAGCGAAGGGAGATAAAAGGCACACAGGAGAAGAGATGAGAAACAGAGACTGAGAGAAATACCTGTATGTATATCCAAGATACAGGCATAAATGTATGCCTCCTGAGTCCTAAGGCTACATATTTCTTATGGTTTGACTATGCAACCAGTATTTTTCTCTTCATATTTAAGCTAATTCTAGCTTAACTAGAATTCTAACTTTCATCAAAAAGATTCCTAAGCAATGAATTACATTCATTTTTAAAGTATATTTAATATAAAAATTCAATTTCAAATTAATGCTCAAATATAATTAGTATTATTGAAAGAGTGTTGTCATTTGCAGTTGTTCTCTCATTCCTTTATCTTTTAAGCTTAGCTGGGTGTGCTCAGACTTTAGCTTTACACTTGGAAAGGTTGTAAAAACATGATGTTTTTCTTTTGAACACATTTTGCTGTTAAATAAGAAAGAAATGTTTGAAGCGGATGTAGTATGTAATTCCTAGAGTAACATGACTATTTAGTTATAAAATCACATTGGTCTTATAGCATTTGTCTTTCAAAAGTAGTTTCTATAAGACTACCTTTAACAGAGATAAACTTACTCTGCAATTCACATATTTTGAAGTATCATCTGTGCTAGTCGCTTACCTGTTACTTCCCAGACCCATAACCGCTCTTTAAAACTCTGCACTAAACTGATGAAACTCGTTTTCCAGTGAATTATATTTTCCAGGCTTCCATGATTGTAAACTTCCTCCAAATGCTGGCAATAGGAGGTACTGGAAAGAAATAAGAAGCAGGGGGAAAAAAGGGGGGTGGAGTATTTTGCTTCTTATACCAGCAGTATGGCAGTTGCTGGCAATGGCCATATGATTGGCTGGCTGAGCTGACTCGTTTGAGACTCAGGTAGTCTGAGACACTCCCCTTTACAGTAGTTCCAGCTTTGAGAGAGGTGAAATTTCTTTGCTGAATCCAAGACTAACTGAAAGAGTATCTTCAACATCACAGAAGCAGGTACAGACTTACGGGCTCACCAATATTATTTTTTGTTCACAAACATGCCATTGTCAACTCCATTTGCCATTTCCTATTCTACTCTTCCAAATTCTTTTGCGACCAATTCACTGTATTGCCCCACTCCCTCATGTGAAATATGGAGAGTGGTTTGTTTCAATGACTAAACCCCAACAAATACAAAACAGCATTATTCTTTTACTTTTCATTATAGTCATGAGAAAGACATAAATGAAATTTAATTTAAAAAAACTGACCTAATACCATCTTCTGTCTGCCAAAAATAACCAGTTGACTATACAAGGGGATGAAGTCCAACAGAGAGTTTGGCTGAATTCGGCCATTTCCAATCTCAATTTTCTCATCTATTAGATAAGGGACTTTGTGTAAAGATGCATCATGTTTCTTATAGGCTATATATTGTCCCTTGCCTGCAGTTATTATGCCTACCTACAATAAATGTGATTTCTAAAGATTAAATTTGGATCCACTAGTTCCACTACTATTTACCCAAAGAAAATAAAAACACTAGTTTAAAAAGATATATGCACCCCTAGGTTTATTACAGCATTATTTACAATAGTCAAGATATGGAAGCAACCTAAGTGTCCATCAATAGACAAATGAATATGGAAGATGTAATACACACACACACACACACACACACACACACACACGAATATTACACAGCCATAAAAAAGGATGAGATTGTGCCATTTGAAACAACATAGATGGACCTTGAGGGTTATACTAAGTGAAATAAATCAGACTGAGGAAAAAAAATACCATAGGATTTCACTCACATGTAAAATCTAAAAAAAGAAAAAGAAAAAAAAAAAGAATAAACAAACACAAAGCACAATTAGACTTTTAAATACAGAGAACAAACTACTGGTTGCCAGAGGGGAGGGAACTAAGGGAATAGAAAAATTGGCAAAGGGGAGTAGGAGATATAGACTTCCAGGTACGGAATTAAATTGTGAGAATAAACGGCATAGCATAGGAAATATAGTCAATGATATTATAAAAGAATTGTATGGTGACAGATGGTAGCTACGCTTGTGGTGAACATAACATATAGAGAAGATGAATCGCTTATGTTGTACACCTGAAAATAATATAACATTTTATGTCAATTATACTTCAAAGGTATTTTTTTAAATATAGAATTTTAAAAACTTAAAATGTACAGAAATGTCATACACAAATGTATGCACAAATTTCAATCATAGGACCTATTTCATCGAAAGGCCTTATCATCTAACTAACTGCCCAAGCCAGAAACAGAATTTATTTACATCTTAGACTTATGAAATAGAAGTTCAACTTCACTCTTCTAATATATTCTTGAAATATATAAAAATCCCTCATTGGTTCTTCATTGTCTTCAAGATTTATTCATATAATTGAACAAATATTTTTGTAGCAATGATTGCACACCACACATAATGTTCTGAGAATGGTGAACTGGACACAGTTCTGCCACCAAGCAACTTAAGGTCTGCTAAATGAGATAGATATTCAAAAAACAGTCCAACAAATAATTTAAGAAAGTGTGTTTTTGGTAAGTACTGCAATTTTTATTTTAAAAGGTAGTATTGAGGGACGACCGGGCGGCTCTGTCCATTAAGCGTCTCTTGATTTCGGCTCAGGTCATGATCTCAGCCCCTCCTAGAGCTCCTTGCTGGATGTGGAGCCTGCTTAAGATTCTCTCTCTCCCTCTCCCTCTGCCCTATCCCCTGCTCACTCACAGGTGCACACACTCTTTCTCAAAAAAAAAAAAAAAAAAAAAAAGGAGCCTTGAAATGTATAATTTAAAAAAACAAAACAAAACAAAAAACTTCTCAGGATAACACGTAAAAACTTCAGTAACCTGGCTTTCTCTCTTACCTAACTTATACCCACTGCAGCAAATTAGTGTACTACAGACTTATTATTTTTAAGTATGCTTTACACAACGGGGCTTTTGCATATTCAATTTCTTAGCTCTGGTACACATTCTTTTTTGACATTTTTCCTTGTTATATAAACATATAGAAAAGTATACTTCTTAAATGTTCTGTTCCATTTTCATATGGCTAATTCACAATTAACATTTAAGAGTCAAGTTAAGAGGTTTTATTTATTCTACAAAGAAAGTGAAATCCCCTCTTTTCCTTCCTAAGCAATCTCTATGTCATATGTCTTCTTCTTTCCTGAAATTTATTAAGCAATATTGCAAGAATCTGCATTATGTTTTTCTCCGGGTGGACTATGAGTGTTTTTAAAAACAAAGACTATCTTTATATTTTATATGTCTAGAACATTTTTAGAATGACTGGTACAAGAATTCATACTTTTCTAAATCTTACTTTGGTCACAAAATCAAATAAAATGCCCTTTAATATTTTTTCAAAGAAATATCTATTGGATCTTCATAATCACACAAATTCTCACTTTTTGGTATTATTTAGGAAAATGATATAGCTTGCTTAAAAATAAAGTAATCATAGTATTGAGTTCCATTTTCTCAGGTGATAAGATTTCCAATGTAATTCTAGGACTTACTATCTGTAAGTGGTTTCCAAAGTACCTCCCTGCAGTATGACTTTCTTTTGGAAAACAATCTGAAGCAGGTGTGATTGTATTGAGGATGACTGCTTCTACTCCTACCCTTTTGCTTTTCATTGATACCCATGATATGGTCTCTAATGTTCTCTCTTTGCAACTGAAGAATTGAAAAATCACTAATATAGTGCAAAAATCACTAATATATAGTACAGGAAGTACAGACATACATAAATAAATACATACTGCTTTTTAAAAATCCTTACTTCTATTAACCAAAATATCATAATCTCCAGATTTAAATCTGTGTATCTTTGATATTTGATATTCAACTTTCTGATTGTCATTATGTATGCAGTTCAGAATTTCAGTTGTCATAGTCTACTCAATGCAATAGTTTCCATCATTCAACAACTGGAACTGATTGCAATGTTCTTTGCACTGTAATAAGAATAAGTCTCTGCTCTCATTTCCAGGAGGCTCAGCTGATGCCAAAATGGTACTAAATTTAACAATTCTACTAATATTCTTGTTTAAGATATCTGTACCTTCTCCCCTTCCATGCTTTCATTTTCTGTTTTTTTTTTTTAATTGTTGTTGTTGTTGTTTTGGTTTTCTGATTCTTTAATTATTGGTTTATCAACCTATTTGCAGGCATGCTGTTTGATCTAATTTATTAAAAATTCATCCTGTATATTTGTAAGTATATCTGCATATACACAGAGCCTTTACTTACATTGACTACATGTAATCTAAATATATTACAAATTTATCTTGCATCTAGGTTGATAAATTATTATTGTTTCCATAGCTATGTAATTCATTATAATATTCTCTCTACATCCCACTTTTTCTTAATTTTCTAACTCTGTCAGGTTCAATCACAAACATATTTCTTTCTTCAAAGTGAGAAAATTATGAAATTGTTCTCTATATGGCATGTGACAACTATTTTGTAGATAAATCATATTTTGGGAATGTTTTATTTTAAGTAAATTAAGATCACGTGTAAAATTATTAAGCTTAGGCAAATTTATGGATGAAAAGAAAAATGTTTTCCACATAATAGACTATGTAATGTGATACAGATGCATCAGTGTGATTTATGTGATACCCCTACTGCCTTATTTGAATAGATGTTTTCTGTCTCTATCATGGCATTCAGCACTGAACCAGAATGGTTTGTCCACTTACCTGCATTTCCAACATAACACCAACCTTATCTAAACTATAAATTTTGAAGGTGGAGATGATATCTTGTTCACCATTATATCTGCAGGGCCTGGCATGCAATAGTCATTTCACAAGTATTACTGAATGAATGAACACAAAATAGAGTGCTGAAATAATTCTCTCTCCTAAGAATTTCTATAATATTTTCTTCAGAGTTCCCCTATAACATTTATCACATTCATACTTGCATGGTAGATACTTCTGTTATGGCTTATATCCTCCTTCAGATATGATGGCAGGCACCTAATTCTTATATCTCCCTGTAACCTCTGGCATAGTGTGCCATACATAGTAAGTTGTAGATAATTGTATTTTAAACCAAGGGGAAAAAAAAGTTTTTTAAGTGCATAAGGGAATTCAACTGTTTTTCTCATAGTACTCAATGGACTATTATTTCTTTTTCAAAATGCCATATAAAACAACAACTATATACAATAGATGTGGCCACAAGTCACTTCACTAATTTATGAAATAGTTCTTGAATACTATATATGACAGACTGTTCTACATGCTAGGAAGATAGTAACAATGAAGAGAGAGTCTCTGTTCCTGGAAAAAAATAATATAAAATCTGTAATGATAAACATGGGAGGGAAAAGTTACTGGGCTTGTCCAAGAGAGTTGGAGATTTTATAAGAAGTGACATTTCATCTATTTAGGTCACATATAGAATGTATAGGCATTCTAAAGATAGAAAATTAGAGGAACACACTTCAAAAGGTTGAAAAAAAATGTTATGGGTAAAAAAAATGGATATAAAAACATGAAATGTCTGGGGAAACTGAATATATGGATAAAGTTAAAACAACTTCCACTTAGCATATAAAAATAGTCTTTGTGCAAGGTTAGCATGATCAATATATCTATAAAATAAGCTAGCATTAATATAATCATATATTAAAGAGATCATTTTCATATTACACTACAATATATCCTAATGTATAAGGTGCTAAGTCAAATTACTAATTCATATTCCTAGATTTTCAGAAAGAATCTCAAGGAAAGAATCCATAGCTCTGTCACCAATCTATCCCCTTCACAAATCACAGGACCTATGCCATTTGTTTTGTATTTATTACCCATAGCCCCTGTTTTGATAAACTAGAATGTGCAGAAATAGCCATTCTATTTTACTGTTCAAGAAAGAATATCTTATCAGTCTCAACTTATTAAGAACTCTAGAGGATATTATCCACAGTCACCCTAAGAAAGTAGCCTAAAGGTCACAAATGATCATGGTGAACTTAAATTGCTAAATGGAATTTGGTATTTCAGCAATGCACTCTTTATCAATCCTATGAGAAGGCAACATAATTGTTTACAACTAAATTGCAATAAAAAGTTATTGAAAAGAAAAATAGTGATAGATGGAGAAGGTGATGAGAAAAAGAATAACCTTTATGTAAGATTAAAAATCTGAAATGGAGTTAAATCAAATGCTAGAAAAAAATTCATGTGTGCTTCCACATATGCATATATGCACAATGGTGAGGGAATCTATGATACTCCCTGTACAGTTTCCTATAGCATTTTTCTAGCCAGGACTAGCTGCCAATTAAACTCCTTCCCTCGCCAAAAAATTTGCAAATCTGATTGATACAAATCCAGGACATTCACTTGGCTATATTGTACTGGAAGTTTCAGGTCACCGTGTCTTGAAGCCTGGAGCTGAGGCTTCATCTGCTCTACTTGCTTATTATCTCCTATGTGGTCAACATTCTTGGGCATGCCTAGAGGTTGGCCCACTTGTTAATAGGGTTGATTTTTTTCTATATGGCTACCTTTTTCCTCCATGTACATATCCCTTAGTCCACAGCACTGAAAGGGAGTGGAATGAATGGAAGGATTTCGAAACCAGAGCTCTACCTGAAACTTGTAACAATGTGCAGCAGAATATATTTGAAGGTCACGCTGCCAGTTGCTGTGGCATTTTCATTCATCTGAGTTGCTATTTTATGACTACTGCATTATGGTGTAGTATTTTGTTAATATTTATGGTGTTGTAGATAACATGCAGCATTTTTTGTTATTTTAAGAACATGTAATACTGTAAAAATATGTAATGTTAATGATTCACTGGTCTTTAAATCTGATTTTTCTTTTATGAAGTTACTGCCAGATCATATTTGGTTATCAATAGATATAAAAATTTAACTTGAAAAGATTTACATCATAGAGACTTTGCCACAGTTATTAAAAACTGATGCTACAGTCTCCTGACATTTACATTATGCCTGTCTTCAGTACACTCATATTTTTAAGACACTTGGGTATTTTTCTTATGATGATCTGAGAGGACGCTACCTTTATTTTATGTGTTGTCATCAGATACCATAAATGCTTCATTAATTTCCAGAGGCTTCTATGATATAGTAGAAAAACTAGCTTTTGGAATGTGACAGGTCTGGATTTAAATCCAGGTTCTGTCCCTTACTGGATGAGTGATCCTGGAATTTCATTGTTTTATGTAAGCCTCCATCCGCTCATTGTTAATTGGTCATAATCACTATCCTACAATGTTACCTTAAAACTGCATATGTGAAAAGCCAGTCATATAAAACCTTTCAACCCCCCCCCCAAAAAAAGCTTTCAATTACTGTGCATTCCTCCCAGTGAAGGACCCTATGTGAGAGGGTGACGGGAAACAATGGACTTTACATTTTTAGTGCCATTTAAATTTTTAGAAAATAAAACAAACCATATATTCTCAGTAGATATGATCTAAGAACTCATGTAGCTGTAAAGTACAATTTTTTTAGAGGATCATTAATTCTTCCAAACTCAACAGCCTTATGGGAGAACTACAGTGAAATTAGTGTTTTTAAAGCTGTGAAACAGTTAAAATAACCATCAGGCCAATACGTCTAGGTCATTGGACTACTGTAGGTCCACAAGGGGTCATGATTTATAGGCTCTTCTCTAATACTATTGTTCCTGGAGGAGAAGGAAAGTTGTTTAAAACACAAAGTACAGTATAGTGAAATAATTCACTGACAGGGAGTTGTTTTTTGGACAAAACGTCTCAATACCACACTGTGAAGAAAATGATTTAACCGACTTTAAACTTGTTCGTATGAGGTAAGCTGGAAGAAAGCATGATGTTCCCAAGACCCAAAACAATGATGTAAGAAGCTAATCCAACGTCATGCCACCAAGTGTCCAAACTATAAAGCTGTCAGTATTTAGATGAAGGAAGAGCTATTCTTACGAATCAAAAAAAAAAAAAAAAGTTGTTCATGCCAGTGATACAGCTATAACGCAGAGTAAGAATAAACTCTTAATAATTTCCATAGAACATTATTCTATGTATTCAATGTTCTATTAAGAGAAAAGAAAATATACTGACACCACATAGGAATGAAGGTGAACACCTTTTACAGATAAAAATTGGTATCTCCCTAGAATCAGAATGAGCTACTGTCCTTTCACAGAGCTTGCCTCTTCCTTTTTCACATGCTGGCCTAGTTGCTGATGCCTTTTTTGGTAGAGGATTTAAGTTGAAAAAAGGCTGAATAGATCATTCCAGGTAGGGTATTATATAGAAATACTGTTTTATTTTGGGTGAGAAAGTGACCACTGAGTTGCAAATGAAATATGACAGAATCTATGCAACCTCCAACAGAATTTGCAGATATTTGACTTGTGAGTAAATTTTGACTTGTGGGAGTATGTTAGCAGCCCCTGATAAAACAGGCTTAAAAGCCACAAAAATAGGAGAACAAGATTGTAAATACTGGAAACAGAAATATGTGTTAACATAAGCGAAAGGAATAATCTTTCTTTATATCTGTATATTTCTTTTTTTTAAGATTTATTTATTTGAGAGAGAGAAAGAGCGAGCACATGCACGCACACAAGTGGAGGGTGGGAAGAGGAAGAGAGAGAATCTTAAGCAGACTTCCCACTGACAGGTTTGATTACAAACCAATGTGAGGCTCCATCTCATGGCCCTGAGATCAGGACCTGAGCTGAAATCGAGAGCCCTGCACTTAACCGACTGTATGTGTATATTTCAATATGTTTTTACTGCAACATTAAAAAACACACATAGATATTGAATGTTATTTAACCCCAATAAATATATCCAGCTCCAATGAAAGTTTCCCTAATTCTAAATCCTTAATTCCACACATTTACTTCTGTATACACATCCAGTAATTTTCCACATTTAGATTCAGATATACACGTATTGCACATATTTCGAGTCATTTTTGGGGAGGAATAAGAACTATTACTTCTATCCCAAATATATGTTGAGAAGAAGAAAGAAGAATAGAGACTGAGGAAATTAAAAAATTAAGAGAGAGAAGTAAGGCATATATGAGAGAACAGAAAATGGCTTTCGGTGAAACCATTAGAAGGTTGAAAAAATAAGAATACGAATAAACCCAAACCAGTGAAGCAGGATGAAGCTAGACAGGCATGGGTCATGCATGGGGTTTACCACAGAAGAATTCAGAAGGCTGACATCAATAACGTGAGCTGTATAATTCAAGTAGATATTTAGATAGTGGAATAAATGGGAGGAGGTGTCCTGAGTAAAACATCTGTAACAAATTCAATAATTTTTAAAATATCTCATTGAAATTGGTGGGAATGCAGAGGCCAAATAATCTCCAAGATTAGATAGATAGATAGATAGATAGATAGATAGACAGACAGAGTCGTATATCATTTTAAGTATGCTAAGTTATTTTCCCTATAAGTATTGTCAAATGAATTTATGACTTTTATAGTTTCATGGTCAATCCGATTTTTTTAAACTGATAGTTTCAAGTTTGCATTATAGAGTTTTCTACCCAGGTTTTCAGGAATGTAGAAGAGGGACTACCAAACTTCAAAAACTAATTCATTCTCAGTAAATTAAGTAACACAATATATTAAAATAATTACTGCAATATGAGGTAGCAAGTAAAGGTTGAATCCCACATCTGTGACTACTGAGAAACCACCTATCATCCCTGCCTTTACTTCCTTATCAGTAAAATGAAGATGCAATGAGAGAAAGAATAATTCTATTCTTTCTGTGATTTGGCCAAGATATGAGAAGTTTATGATTCCAATAAATTTGTGAGTTAAAGTTCATTATACTCCTTAGATAGCTTAAGCAATGCAACATAGGAAGTTTTTTTTTTGTTTTTGTTTTTGTTTTTTTTTAAGATTTTATTTATTTATTCGACAGAGAGAGACAGCCAGCGAGAGAGGGAACACAAGCAGGGGGAGTGGGAGAGGAAGAAGCAGGCTCATAGCGGAGGAGCCTGATGTGGGACTCGATCCCATAACGCCGGGATCACGCCCTGAGCCAAAGGCAGACGATCAACCGCTGTGCCACCCAGGCGCCCCAACATAGGAAGTTTTTAATCACGAACTTGGGAAAAGGAATCCTTATACAATCTGTTCAAAAAAGTATACTTTCTGTATTAATTTATATCAAATTCATATTACTTTAGATAAATTATACATGGTTCAAGTGTATATCTTAGATTCTACCCCTACTTTTAAATAATTTGTTGCCTAAATTAATTTTTCTCACTTGATTCTCTACAATAAAGGTATAAAAAGACTTTCTACAAGTTGTTGAAAATAAATCTTACAGTAAGCAACTTTAGAAAACTGCAGTGTGAGCTAGAAAATCAACAAAGCAAAAAATCATCAGGAAAGACACAAACATTATTTTAAAATATGTGTAATATTGTGATATTAAGCAACACAACTAATATCCTTTAGATTACTGAAATCACTGGCTATCTTTATTTTGAAAAACAAAACAACTTTCTTACCTATTATTTGACATTATAGACATTAATAAAAATACCTAACTGCTTCCAAATATTAATAATCATCATTATTAAGAATTTGAAGCTATTTGAGAACAATTTTCAAATATTAACTATAAACATTCTTTTGAAGCCTATGAAAGTTAGAAAAATAATTAATCTTTACTATTAAATAACATACAGATTTAAAAAAAACTGATATTTTTTTCTACAAGTCAAATGGGAAAAAACTGTTCATTCTTAGTCATTGCATTTTATGAGGGCAATAAATGAATTTTTAGTCATGGTCTAAAGTAGAAAAGGTGTTACAAAGCACTACTCTCTTTCCTTATGATCTAGAAATTAACTGTGCACATTTCCCTTGGTGATTAAGCAAAGAACATTGTCATTTAAATCACTCTTATAAAGCATGACTTTATTATAGATGCAGAATGAATAAAATGCACGTGTGTCAATCCATGTCTGCTCTATCCGTCTGCTAACAAAAGAAAGTGGTCACTTACAGTGATTACAAACCACATCAAGCGTAGTCTATGTGTCACATCTCCACAAGAGGCAGGTGGCAGCTTGATGAATTTCCTTTTCTAGTGCAAGTCTCTCCCTTAGTCTGTCCTTCTCCCCCATCTTTTTTGTATCTCTGCCCCACTCTTTCTCTCCCTAGGGGTCCAAATGTCATTGCTCTATTACTCAGGAGATGAATCCATTTTCTTTCTGCTAACCCCTCTTCCTGGGAAGATTGAGAATCTCCTTATTGATTTTGACTAGGGAATTATTATTATTTTTTTAAGTAGAACAGACTTCTGACCTTTCAAGTGATCATATTAGGATGGTTATTTTCAATTATTAAGTAATCAAAGAACAAATGCATTAGGAAAGAGTTTGGTTCACAGGCAGGCCTGTCGGGTTCTAAAAAAAATATTTTGCACTGACAGCTAACCCAGATTCCATTTCTTCCTTTGCCTATGAACCACATGGGAAGCTAAAATGCATTTTAACATTGCATTTTGCCTAAAGGCTATCAGTAAAATTTAATTTTCTTACTGCATTGATTTTTCCATTATAAGTTGTAACAGTCTAATGATATCTCATAAGAATTTTCAGCATTGAGGAAAAGGATGTGAATGATTTACCAATGATAACTGCTTGGAAACATATTGTGATTTCGAAACAAATCTTCTAGGTCTCTTTTGACGGGCAGTTGTTTAAAAAATATGGTACATTTTATTCTCTTAGTGTTTATATGATGCTTTTAATTCACGCATTATAAAGGTTGATATGCAACCCTGTCCTTAAAAAATAAAATCCCAATATTTGAAATAAAAACATTCTATTGTAGGCAGGATATTCAGTATCTCAATATGAGGTTGATTGTTAAAAATCAGTGTGTCACACTGAAATAAGGGGACTGAAAGACATGAGTGTGTAAGGCTCTTGACTCTACGTCTTAACGGTACTTAGTACACATTGATATCTTACCCTAATTATTTCAAATACATCAGGTTGTCATATTTTTAAATTTGGACAAAGCATGCATCAAAGAAAACACACAGCCCATTTCCCAAACAACACAACAACAAAAACAAACAAGAGGGAAAAAAAAAAGACAAGAAATCTAATTCTTTTCCTTTTAAATGGTTGTTTCATCACTGAAGCTTCAGCAAAACTTAAAATAACCATGTTGAGAAAACATATAAAAAATAGAACCAGTGTCACAGTGAAATCAACAGAGGATTCAACATGCCATATGCTCAATAGCTCCAAGGGAATATTTTAATTATTATTTCACATTGTCATAAACACTACAGGTGGTTATAAATATAAAACAGAGATTTGTGAGAAAAAAAAATTAACCAAGTTAAATACATCATTGTTAACAAGGGTAGATGCCACCAAATGGAAAATGTCTTAATTGCTATCACTCACCCTTATCTTCGGTATGTTCATTGTGGGCATATCTCTGATACTTATTTTCATGCAATTTGGTTTCAACTTTTTTTTTTTTAACATTTAAAGGGCTTGAAATAGAAATGGAGAACATCTGTTTCAAAGAAATAAATTGTTCTTTAAAATGTCATCAAAATAATTTAGAAAGTCAATCCTTTTCCCATTTTAAAACTCTAAATTTTAATGTTTAAACCACTGTGCATACTAGGGTAACTTTTACTGAAAACACAAAGAAAATCATATCTTCATTCTTTAATAAGAAAATTTCTGAGCAACTTAATGAATACTCCTATATCCAAATAAGCCTCCCAAATGTTTAGTTTACTTTTAGAAACAGTGTCCTGTGATTAGTTAATATAACCAGACAAAATTTATAATTACAAAGCAATTATTATCCTTTCACTATTCTCTGTCATCACTGCTGAGCTATTGATCAACCATAGTAAATGACAAATAAAATTACAGATTGAGGACAAACTTCTGAGCCAATGGTGTTAATGAGCAGATCTGGTATTTAAAATTTCCAACTGATCTTGACTGGGTCATGTCACATTTCTAGCTTGTATTCATCACTCCACTTAACATTTTTACTTAAAAGTTGTATAAACAAGGGTCAGATGTCAATTTGGAGTAGAAAATATCTGAGAATGGGTTTTCAGTTTTAACATTTGCAATTCAGAACCACAACTTAATTTATTCTGAATAAGTAAAAATATGCCAACCAAAGAACAATTATTTTATTTTATTTTTTTATTTTTTTTTAATTTTATTTATTTATTTGACGGAGATAGAGACAGCCAGCGAGAGAGGGAACACAAGCAGGGGGAGTGGGAGAGGAAGAAGCAGGCTCACAGCAGAGGAGCCTGATGTGGGGCTCGATCCCAGAACACCGGGATCACACCCTGAGCTGAAGGCAGACGCTTAACCGCTGTGCCACCCAGGCGCCCCAAGAACAATTATTTTAATCAGCCACTTACACTCTGTAATTTTTTCCATCAATGCTTTAGGTTTATATCAGTCCCTCAGAGTGGTAACACTTGTAAATACGCAACGCATTGTACAAAGTTCTGCTGAATAGGCACCTCATCCTAGAAGTCTCTTCCAAAACTCCTGAATAAACTTAATTGCTAATCTTTTTTTTAAAGATTTATTTACTTATTTATTTGAGAGAGAGAGAACGTGCATGGGGGAGGAGGGCAGGTGGAGGGAAAGGGAGAGAGTCTCAAGCAAACACCGTGCTGTGTGCAGAGCCCAGTGCAGGGGTCAATCTCACAACCCTGAGATCACAACCTGAGCTAAAACCAGGAGTCAGATGCTTAACTGACCATGCCCTCCAGGAGACCCTTAATTGCTAATCTGAATGAATAAGAGGTGCATTTGTTGTTTTTTCTACTTCATCTGGCTGTCCTTTTGCCTGTCTTCTCCAATATATGGTAATTTACTATGTAAAAAAGTGAATAAAAATTCAAAATTTCTAGAGGAAAGTACATATGTGTTTTAATATGTTGCAGCTCCAGTGAATAAATGTCCTAAATTTATCATCCTTATTCTGGTTAAAGTGCTTTTCATTGCAAGTAAGGAGATTCATCCAACTAACTTATACAAAGGGACAGAAACTGACTACAGGACCTAAGATTATGTCCAGTTGTGTGCTGGTAAATATTTCACAAGTAGCTCTCCAACCCACATCCATAGCACTTATTAATTCCATAGTGTAAATACTCCCACCATAGTCGATTTCAAGCCATGAACATGATACCACCAAAAGCAGGGCTGGGAAGACATGTACACATTTGGCTCTCAAAAGCTGGTTCCATCACACCAGTGATTTGGCATAAAACTCAAGGACAGGATGTATAGGCAGGCTTCATGGGAACTGAAAACATGAACTAGAAAGCCATGAATAAGTCTACTTTTTGTGTTTTCTTAATGATCAGGTGAGGTTCTTTCTCTATTCATCTTTCTATATCACTTTCAATTTTTTTTTTTCTGTAGGCAGAGAGGGATCACTCCCTTTCTCATTAGTATATATTTTCCCCAGAAGGCCTTCTCATCCTGGATTTCTTATCATATTTTTGCTCAAACCATAGAAGATATTGATGAGCATTCCTAATCCTGAGTCTACAGACTTTCTGGAGGAACAAATTATTGGGTCAGCTTGAATGTGATAACCATCCCGGTATTAAAATGGTGATGGTGATGATGGTAATGGGGTGTGTGTGTATGCTATGTGTGCTTGAGAAATATTTGGACTCTGGTAGCTCAAAGAAATAAGAAAAACAGAGGAGTCCAACACTGTAGATAGAGGGATAGTATTCCATGAAAGGAAATGGACCTAGTTTAGGCAGCTACCTATGCCCCCACCTGAAAATGTCTATTATACTCATCATGGTAAGCAGAATAATGCCCCTCCTACCCCCAAAGATGTCCATGCCCTAATCCATGGAACCTTTGAATATGTTACCTTACATAGCAAAAAGAACTTGCAAATATAAGTAAACTAAAGATCTTGAGATGGAGAGACTTTCATAAATTATATCATGGGCCCAATGTAATCAAAAGGATCCTTTTAAGTGAAAGAGCCAGGCAGGAGAATCAGAGCCAGAAAAAAAGATGATGATGGAAGCAGAGATGAGAGAGATTCAACTGCTGGCTTTGAAGAGGGAAGGGGCCACAAGTCTAGGAATACAGATAACCTCCAGAAGATTTTCCTCTAGAGCCTCCAGAAGGAATGCAGCCCTGCTGACGTCTTGATTTTTACTCAACGAGTCCCAATTTGAACTTATGGCCTCCAAAAACGTAAAGATAATGAATCTGAATTGTCACAAATTTTAGTAATTTGTTAGAGCAGCAATAGGATACTAATACACTGATCAAATATGATTTGCCAGACTAGATGGTCAAACAATCTATAAATTAGAAATAAACACAGTTCTTAAGATATTTTATGGATTAAAACAAGCATATATATATATATATATATATATGGTATCTATATCATAACTAAAATAATTTTCAAGGCTCTTAAGATAAAAAAAAATGAAAACAATCTTCTCTTGCAAGATTGTACTTCATGTTTACAGTATAAGATCAGGAGTGAGTTAAACTCCCACTTCAGTTTCAAGGTATTTCAATAAGTATTTCTTGAACGCCTTCTGAAACTTCTAATTTAAAGAGAATTATGTGCTTGAATGACAATAATTTAGATTTAGGAAGATATCATAATATATAGTACTTTACCACAGGTAGCAAACCAATGCAAACCTGCTTATAGAATTTTATATTACATTCAAATAGTGGCAATTAGTTTTGAGTGTCCTTATTTTATTCAGGAGTTCTGAGAAGTTTTTCACTTCTTTTATACAAAGAGTGCAGACTTCCAGAGATAGGAATGACATCCATGAATATACTTCCTTAAAACCAGGAGCCCAGCGGGAACCATTGACTCCTTAGGCCTCTTTCTGTTCCTATATGAATCACTTGTATTTTTACAAAGAAATGAGACTGATCAATAATCAGGAATTTAGAACCTCATTTCTTTCCCTATAGAAGCAAATGACTCACTGAGATTACTATATGCCCAAATATATGTCATGAATCAGTAATGGACTACAGCACTGTCATTTCCATTCATATGAGTTTATTATTCAATTTTGAACTCAATACAAACTGGAATCAGAGAGTTAAGTCTTTGTTGTTCTAGTTTAATTAAGCATGAATGATAACAATGAAGTACTTTATTTGCATCTTTTAATAAACTCAGGAGCACCTACCCCAGCTCATTTTCCATATAGTACCAATAACACAACATGTTCTGGCAAACCTCTAGTTCATATAAGGTTAAACCACCTCTTAAAAGAGATAACATTGGTGTCACTAGGAACTTTTCACCACTTAGCTAGAATGTAGAAATCATTTTGATAAGACTATACCATTTTTGAAATAAAACATTTCATTTTGTGTCTTGGTAATATGTTTTTATTTCAATCAATAGTGTATAAAACTATGTTAATATACTCATATTTATTTTTATTTATTTAATTTATTTTTTTACTAGAGAGAGAGAATGTGTGCAAGTGGGAGAGGAGAGCAAGAGAGAGAGAATCTTTAGCAGGCTCCATGCCCAAAAAGAAGCCCGATGCAGGGGTCGATCTCACGACCTTGAGACCATAACCTGAACTGAAATCAAGAGTCAGATGCTTAACCAACTGAGAAACACAAGTGCCCCAATATATTCATTTTTAAAACAAAATACAAGTGTATGTGCCCGTATGCTATGAATACAATGTTGGCGTAAAGCATTTTCTGATTTTCTTAAATTTCCTTGCTTCCTTTACTTTTTAAAAAAATGTCCTCTATTTTTATGGCACCAAATTTTGCTGATAAATATCACTTCAATTACTTTATAATTAGATATGGGATTGAATAAAAATTTTGTCAGAATTGCTACTCTAAGGTAATATAGCAGTACTAATAATAATAGTAATCATTTTAATAGTATTAATAGTAATTGCCATAAATTAAACAGTGATGAATGATGATCTGAAAGTTATGAATTATAATACCCATCCCACAAAGGAAGGACTAGGTCTCAGGGAGATAAAATGATTTGAACTATATCACACAAGTAGTGTATCTGAATACATAGTCAAGAATATCTGATCCTTATATAAACTTTCTTTACACAATATCATTTAATCTGCTACATTCAAAGTGTCATTAGATATACATAGATCTTAATATAGCATAGACATGCATATCCAATGAGAACTGAACAGTTCAGTTAGTTTCCTCAAATAAAGAACATGTTTGTCAGAGAAACATCACTGTTTGAGCTAATAAAATAAAATACCATAGACGGGGAGGCTTAAAAAACAAACATTTATTTCCCACAGTTCTGGAGACTAGAAGTCTAAAATCACATATGTGCTCTGGTCAACGCCCTCTTCTTGTTTTATAGACAGCCATTTTATCATTGTACCCTCACATGGAGAGAGAGAAGGCTAGTTTTCTTCCTCTTCTAATAAAGATACTAATTCCATCATGGGGCCTCCACACTCATAATCTATTACTTCCCAAAGGCTCCACCTCCAAAACCCTCGCACTATGGCTTCAACCAATGAATTTTGGGGGTTGCAAACATTTAGTTGATATGAATTTTGGGGATTGCAAAATCCAGTCGATAACAATTGTTTTTACAATAAGAGGCAACAAAATACAGGGCCCTAGAGTGCAGACTTAAATGTCAGTCTGCATGCATTCCCATTTTGGTCTTTCACTTTCCTGATATGTAAATTTATGCAAGTTAGATGTCATCTCTGTCCTTCAAATTCATCTTTTCCTAAAATGAAGACAAAAATCACTCTTAGCCCACAAGACTATTATGAAGATTAACAGTGAACATTTGTAAAGTACTTAGAATAGTGGCTGGTACATACAAAGCACCACAGAAGTATTTGTTCAACAAATGAGAAACAATGTTAAGTCTCAGAAGAACTGTGCCAATCTTCAAATGAACCAGTGGATTTTAATTGTATTCCAAATTCTTTTTTTTTTTTATTTATTAATAATGATTTTTTATTATATTATGTTAGTCACCATACAGTACATCCCCGGTTTCCGATGTAAGGCTCGATGATTCATTAGTTGTGTATAACACCCAGTGCACCATGCAATACGTGCCCTCCTTACTACCCATCACCAGTCTATCCCATTCCCCCACCCCCCTCCCCTCTGAGGCCCTCAGTTTGTTTCTCATAGTCCATAGTCTCTCATGTTTCATTCCCCCTTCTGATTACCCCCCCTTTCTTTATCCCTTTCTTCCCAAATTCTGAAGAAATATATATATAAATGAAATGCAAGACAAGATATTTGTCTTTTCACAACTCTACTCCTGAAAGGAGATTGACAAGTTGATAGAATACTGATCTGTTTATTCATAGACTTAACCAAATAATTTAAACATTCTCTTTTAATATTATGATGAATGTCATGGCAGAGGCAGTTAAAGAAGCAAACTCTTGTCAAAGAGTCTTTAAGGTAATATTCAAAGAGTGACCAAGCAGAGGTATTCATAATTTCAGCTAATTGAGGACTATGGTGCTATCCTCAGTGATAGCAACCAAGAATCAAATTAATTCCAATGCACTTAGCAGGGTTTGTGTATTTTGTGTACAATTAACCACCACATGCTGAAGTGAGACAACTCACTTGCTGTGTTAATTGGGTAAATCACCTTTTTTATTTCACTATCCCTCAGTCTAGTCTCAGCAGTTTAGGTCATTTCTGAGGAATATCAGAGTATTTTTTTTTTAAGATTTTATTTATTTGACAGAGAGAGAGACAGCCAGCGAGAGAGGGAACACAAGCAGGGGGAGTGGGAGAGGAAGAAGCAGGCTCATAGCAGAGGAGCCTGATGCGGGGCTCGATCCCATAAGGCCGGGATCACACCCTGAGCTGAAGGCAGACGCTTAACTGCTGTGCCACCCAGGCGCCCCAATATCAGAGTATTAAGTAGAAGGGAAATGGTATTTTTTTTAAACTGGATATACTTAAGTTCCCCATAGACTGATACTTCAAATGACAGGTTTTTACATTATTATTAATATTTCTACAAGATAATCACCATCAAGCTACATTGCTAATAAGAGAATACAATCCTCTAACATTACTACAAATAAGAAATTCAAACCAAGAACCTGGGATTTAAAATTCCTGCCTGAATTCTGAAGCTGGAATGTCTGACATAGTACTGTAGCCTTTGGCAGAATTAAAAAAATTAACGAGTTTGGTTATTCTAGAGATTTAGTCAAGAGTCTTGGAAGTCTTGACCTTTAATTCCTCATGGAAAGTAGGCCATGTCACGCGGGGTCTAACCATATATTACAGTCATAATGTACCTCAAGATGTTTTGGATTAGTGGGTGTCTGGGCAAAACTATTGGTCAACAATAAGCAGCATGAGCCATCATCGATTTTTCATCAATGAAGGTCAATTTCTACACCTGGACTTGAATTTTTCATGACTCTCTCCTCTAATTTTCCCTTTCTCTTTTAGCTCTGCCTATGCTGTATCATATTCCATCCGTTTAAACAAACTATAAAATGTGTGCTATACTAACATCAATTTAGAATTAATGCTACAATTCTCTCAAGTTCACACTACTTCCATATCTTATTAGCTGATTTTTCTATTTTACCCGTATTGTATAGATAAATTAATTGTTCCTTCATTTTCATCTAGGAAAATCATTGACTCAGAATTTGAAGAGACCCTAGAAGTCTCCTTTACCACATCTCTGGTATTATTACCTATCTATTCTTGAGTATTTCCATTTTAGAGTAGATGTAATGTGAACGCATACATTTAATACACATTTACTGAATGCTCCGTTTGCTTTGCATAACTGTGTAAATAAGACAGACACAGGTATTCTGACAAGAAGCTTATATCCTAGAAGAATTAACAACATTAAACAAAAGAAAAGTTATACAAACAATTGTAATTGAGATAATTACCAGAAAGAAGTAATTCAAAACTACTGTGAAAGTTAATAATGGGGTAACCTGACCTAGTTTGCAGTGACAAGAACTGTTTACTTAATAAGAAGTAATATTTTACCTAACATGTAAGGGAACAAAGAAATGAAGTAAGATGGGGCATGGGAGGTAAAGGAGAGAAATGTTTTTAACAGACACAAAAGCATGAATTAATATTGGGTTAATCTATGATTAAATCTAACCAGGAAAGTATAACTTATGAGCAAGAAAGCCTGGGAGTGGGAGGCATAAAAAAAAAGTGCTGGAAATGATGGCATGCAGGCCTTCACCAAGAAAGTAACCAAAATAAAGGGCTGTGGAATCAGGCAAGTATAGACTGAGAGATAAAAACTGGGAGACTGAACCATTTACAATTGCATCAAAAAGAATAAAATATCCAGGAACAAATTTAACCGAAGAGGTGAAAGACCTGAATATTGAAAACTAAGAGACATTAATGCAAGAAATCGAAGGCACAAGTAAATGGAAATATATTCTATGCTCATAAATTGGAAAATTTATAGTATTAAAATGTCCATACTACCCAAAGAAATATATAGATTCAGTGCAACCCCTATCAAAATTCCAATGGCATTTTTCACAGGAATAGAAAAAACAATCCTAAAAAGAAATGAAATCACCAAGGATCCCAACAGCCAAAGCGATGTTGAGGAAGAAAAACAAATCTGAAAGCATTGTGTTCCCTGATTTCAAATTATATTACACAGCTATAGCAATTAAAACAGAATGATACTGGCATGAAAACAGACACATAGTTCAGTGGAACAGAACAGAGAGCCCAGAAATAAATCCACACATATATGATCAATTAATTCACAACAAAGGAGGAAAGGATATACAATGGGGAAAGGATAGTCTCCTCAATAAATATTGTTATGAAAACTGGAAAGCCACATGCAAAAGAATGGAAGTCGGCCACTATATTGTACCACACACAAAAATTAACTCACTATGTACTAAAAACCTGAACATAAGACTTGAAAACATAAAACTCCTATTAGAAACTATAAACAGTAAGCCCCTTGACACTGGTCTTTGTGATGACTTTTTTTAATGTGACACCAAACGCAAAAGCAACAAAGCAAAAACAAACAAATGTGACTATATCAAACTAAAAAGCCTCCACACAGCAAAGAAAACCATCAACAAAATGAAAAGACAACCTACAGAATGGGAGAAAATATTTGCAAACCATATATCTGATAATGACCTAATATCTAAAATATATGAAGAATTCATACAACGTAATAGCCAAAACCCAAATAATCCGATTAAAAACTGGCAGAAGATTTCTGAACAAACATTTTATTTTCCAAAGAAGATATACAGATGTCCAACAGGTACATGAAAAAATGCTCTACATCATGAATCATCACAGAAATGCAAATCAAAACCAAAGTGAAATATCACCGTACATCTTTTAGAATGGTTATTACTAAAGAGACGAGAAATAAGTGTTGGCGGGGATGTAAAGAATAGGGAACCATAGGTGTGCTGTTGGTGGGAATATAAATTGATACAGCCACTATGGAAAAAAGTATAGGTTCCTCAAAAAATTAAAAAACTACTGTACAATCCAGCAATTCTACTTCTGGGTATTTATCCAAAGAAAACAAAAACACCAACACAAAAAGATATATGCACCACCCCTCCCTAACACTACCTACAAGATCCAAGATATGGAAACAACCCAAATATCCATCAAAGGATGAATGGATAAAGAAATTGTGGTAGATAAATAGATAAATATATGCACAATGGAATATTATTCAGCCATAAAAAAGAAAGAAGGAAGTCTTGCCATCTGTGACAACATGGATGGTTATGGAAGATACTATACTAAGTGACATAAGTCAGAGAAAGACAAATACTATATGTTCTCTTTTATATGTGGACTCTAAACATAGTAAATACATACATACACAAATACATACATACATACCAAGGTCGTAGATACAGAATATTAATGGGTGGTTACCTGAGGTGAAGCGTGTTGGTAAGAGATATGGATGAGCGAACTGTGTAAGTATTATTTTAGTTTGAATAAATTGAATTTTTTAAAAAGGAAAATAAAGACTACTATGAACAACTCTAAGTATATAAATTCATCAATTTAGATCAGATTTACTATTCCTCAAGAAGTACAATTTATCAAACACACACTATGAAACAGGTCTTCTTAATAGCTCCATGACTATTAAAGATATCGTATTTGTAATATAAAACTTTCCAAAAGAGCTATTACCAGGACAAAATAATTTTACTGGTGAAGATCACCAGATTTTTAAAAGAAGAAATAATGCCAGTTGTATACTATCACTTCCAGAAACATAGAAGAGAGAACATTTCCCAAATTGTTATATAATTTTTTCATTTTCCTGATACTAAAACTAGATGAAAACAGTTGAAAAGAAAAAAGAATACAAATGTATCCCTCATGAATATCAGGATATGACCGAGTAAAGTGGACCCTAGACATGTAGGGCTGGTTGAATATTCAGACATCAATCAATGTAATCTACCATATTAATAGTTTAAGTTAGAACACCACATGATTTTATCAATTGGTACAGGTGAAATATTTTTAAAATTCATGATATTTTTATGATAAAAATTCTCTTTAATTTAGGAATGCTAGAGAATCCTCAATTTGATAAAGGAAATTTGCAAAAAACTTGGAAAATTTACAGGAAATTTACAGATAAAAATGAAACTTAAAGATCAATGCTTTCTGGCTAAGCTCAAGAAAAAGCAAAGACTTTTTCTACTCTCACCACATCTATTCAGCATCGTACTGGAAGTCTCAGGCAGTGTCGAAAGAAATAAATAGCCTCCTGATTCGAAAGAAACAAGTCTGTTCTCTTTCACAGGCAATATTATGGTCTACATGGAGAACTCCAAGAAAACTAAAATAAAAATTCCTAGAACTAATAAGTGATTGTGCAGCTTTTCAGGATATAAGATCAATACACACACACACACACACACACACACACACACACGCATACATTTCTGTATATGAAGCAATGTACAACTGAAAATTCAAATTAAATTATCAATTCCCCCAAATAGTAATATTCATTTATCACTATAACAACATATGTATAGGCTCTGTAACTGAAAACCATAAAATCTGATGAAATAAATCAAATAAGACTTAAAAAAAAAAGAAAGAAAGAAAAAAGCCTGGGAGACTGCAAAAGGACTCATGCGCTGGTGGCACCCATGAGCTTGGTGGTCATGGCACCATAACCCAGTAAGGGCCAGGACTAGACCCTGCATGTCTGTTCAAAGGTGCCGCATAGAGCTGGTTGCAAGAGAGGTTTATTCAATACATGTACATATGAATGAATGATAAGTAACAGGCCCTAGTTGTTTAATATGGAAAGCCTCTTGGGCTATTTTTGAACTAGAAATCCAACCCCATAGACAAAGGAACAATCATATCTTAGCTGGACTTTTGACAGCATCACCCACACTTTTAAGCCACAAATAGCATGATGCTTAACAAATTTGAGCTTTCAGACAAAAAAAAAAAAAAAAGATGATGATCTAAAACGGTAAACTAATTTCATCTTCCCCTGAATCATGTTTTATAATTTTAATCACCCTCAAATACACTGTGAAATAGGATGCTTTATCATAATAATTACTATTATTTTTTAGTGCTCCTTCTCTTTCTCCCATTCATCACTATTTGTGCAATTCTCCCAAAGACCAATGTCCATCTTTAGATAGTACTTCATACTCTGTCCCATTCACACACCTTTCTTTCATTCAAACCATCTGTCTAGGAGATTGTAACTTATCTGATTAAATCATCTTTGGAAGTCAAACGATGAACATATTATCCAATTCAGGAAAAAAATTTATATTTCTCCAGAAGGTTTGTAGAAATTGAACACATTTGGTAGAGAAACCTCATAGCACATCATAGTAATCACTGCAGTAACAGATACACCAAACTTAAACAAAAAATATGTTTTATAGGTTTCTTTTTTCTTCAAGTAAAAAAATCGGAAGAAATTTAAAGTATCTCTAAGTTTTATGTATAATATAATCAAAAGAGTATAATCAAAAGAACATAAGATTAAAAGATACACACACACACACGTGCGCGCATGCGCGCGCGCGCACACACACACACACACACGTGTAGGGAAAGGAGCCCCTATCAATAAACTGGAAACCTTTCAGGATAATTGCTGACTTCTCCATTTGTGATATTTTTAACAGTTTAGATCACAAAAATAAGCTACTTTACAAACCAAAAATAATGTGAGGAATAAGTCATAAGTAAATGAAATCTATTTGGTGATGTAACTAGGTTAGCAAGGAGAACCTGAAATTTGATGTTGGTAAATGAAAAGTAATACCATGTGAGAAAAAAACCAATAAATATAAATGTTGTTTGAGAAGACTTATATCTACTATGAGATGTTTATTTGAAGCTGTACAGGTAAGATGTGTTTTTTAAAATACAATCCAGGGAAGACATTTACATGAAAATATAAAATATTTAAGTAATCAAGTTTTTCTGAGATTCTTTTCTCATTATCAGACAAATGTCTCTCCACAATTTACAATGAAAGATAACAGTAAATAGCCTCAATAAGGACAAACAATTATTTTTATCGATGATTAAATGACATGAACTACAAGCATAACATGGAAAAAAAATGTGAACTTTTACATCTTTGTAGCCTTTATATGGTGAGAGTAGCTTTACAAGAAAGAATGCTAAATATAGATTGGTATCATGCCAACCTCGAATTGCTATATTCAGCTCAATAAAAAGTGACATAGAAAAGAACATTCATGAGAATGAAAATATTCAGAAAAGATGTCAAAAAGCACTTTTTTTTAAAAAAAGGAAGCATAAAAATTGCATGAAAATTCTACCTAAAGCAGCTTGTGAGAATAAATCTTCTGCAGTTAGTCATAAGGGAAACAAACCACAATGATAGTAAGAATCTAAAAAGAATGAACTACATTCTTATATGTCTTTCATCATGTTTGCTTGTGGGCATAAACTTTTCTTGAAAACTAAAATGCAGCAATGACTAAAGTGCAGAGAATGCTTCATTTCCTCTTACATATTACCTAGAAAAGAGCATGGTATTGTCAATCATGAAATGATTCTTCAAAAATTTATGGGTTTGTGAGCAGAAAAACACACATACAGACCCATGAGTTTTACAACCAATGTTTTCTTGTTGTCAATATAATTAAACTTTCAAATCTATAACTGCTCTCAGTTTATGTAGATTTTTCTTTGTTTTTTAACCCTATAAAATGTTAAGTCAATACTTTCACTCACTTTGCATTTTACATGAAAATATCTTGGCTATATTTCTCTATGAAATTAAGAACAGACAATAAAGACAGGCTATCAAGCCATCAAGATCCTAGATATGTAATATGATAAATAGAATTAGTATTAAAATTTCAAGATGATATTTACTACTAGTAACAAATTACTTGAGGTGTGATTAAACCGATAAAGTGGATAAGGCGGAAGCATAAAGAGACACACTGTGACAGATAACGCACAAGTCAGAGCAGCTGACAGCAAAGGTCCCACTTTCAGCTACAAAGGAAGCTGCAAAGAGCAACTCAGGCATCTGCAGGCCTATCTCCCTTAAGATGACTTTTCCCTGAGTAGAAAACACTAAACTATTCTCTACCAAACTATATTATAGAGAAAACTGTATTTACCACCAGTATTCATATAACATGAATTCTAGTGCTGTGGACTTAATAGAGGCTCTATTACCAACTTGAATTAATGAATATCTATGGTACATGAATCATATTTAATTCAACCCAAATAGCATCCACTTCATAAACATGAAAATTAATATTTCATTATTATTATTATAAAGAGGAGGAGGAGAAGATGAGGTGCTAACATTTGCAGAAGGCTTATGAGGTAGGAAACTTTGTTAAAGGTGCCTGATGCAGATTATTGCATTTAAGCCTCATACCTGTGCTCTGGCAGGCACACCATACATACATCCATTCTTTGAGAAGAATAAACTGAGACTTGGAGAAACTAAAGGGCTGAGAGCACATAGCCTATCACCAGAAAACACTATACTAGCTCACACTTCCCCACTTAAGGACTATATTCATATAAACCACATTCTCAACATTGAACGAGGTACTCACAATGCAAAACTAAAGATCTAGTCTCTGTCTCTCACACTTTCACAAAGTCTAGTGAGAGGACCAAAGAGCTCAGGCAATGATATAAATACTCTAAACACCGATGAAGAAAAAACAAAACAGAGAGAGCTCAAGGAAAGCTGAAAACATAAGAAAGAACCAAAAATGGAGTAAATCAGACCTCACTGACAAAAAAGTTGCTATTCTTTGTTTTAAGATGGAAATAAAGCTCATATATAAGGGTTACCTCCACAAAACATTAATCTACGACCTATTGTACCAAGTATCTAATAGGTCACAGGAGACAACTTTGTACATTATAAAGAGCTCTATAAAAAGTGTTTCAGAAAGGGAAAGAGGTAACTCATCTATGAGGCAGGCAAGTACTGGTTTCATGATAGTGACTTTTTGGATACTCTTTGCCCCAGTACTTCACACATTATCCAACTCAAAATAGATGATCAACAACAACAAATAATCAAGTGATTTCAATTTGATAGTTATAATAACTCAGGTTGAGATGATTGTCAGCACCTGGTCAGCCATTAAAGCCAGGAGTCAAGAGACAAACTATAAGTTCTCTGACTCCACAGTCTGTGGTTTTTTTAAGGCAATACAAAGTCAGTCACTAAAATGGTGCTCATGACGGAAAGAACTCCAAGGAACTTCCAAAATAAAGATTCTCCACTTGGTGGTGATCTTATAAATGCTATTAAGTAGCTACATCAACACCCTATAGAGGACCATTAAATAAGGTGCCATTGTGGCTTGGTGTGCACACAAATACATGATTATTGTACAATAGTTAAGCCAAAAATAGGTCTTAATATCACTTATCTGGATAAATGGCCCAGCCATTGAATTAGAACTCATATTGTAATATTGATGTCAGAAGAGCACCATAGTTAGACTTTAAAGACAGATTATTCAAAATTATAATGCATATACTCAGTAAAGGAACATTGCTTATTACTAAAAATTTGCTACTGAACAAGGAATTACTAAGTATACTACAATGTGAGAAATCATCAACTTTGATGTCTTCTAAACAAGGATATGGGAGGCACTTAAAAATTTATCTATTCTATTAGCTTTTTACTCAAATACCTTCTTTTCAGTGAAAGCCTCGTTGGTCCCCTATTTAAAATTTTACACCCCACTACAGCACTGCCTACACTCCCTTCACTGCTTTATTTTTTTCTCCTTAGCACTTAGTATTTAAATTATTCTATATATCTAAAATGTTTATGTTGTCTATTTCTCCCATATTACCAAGGGAGGATATCTTAGTGGACAAATTAACAAAGCAGAACCCTCTCATTTTGCAGATAGAGACACTGAGTAGAGATTTGCTCACTGATTTATCAGGCCTGGAATCAAAAGAATCTCAAAAAAAAAAAAGAATCTCTTAAGTTTTTCTCATGTATAGGATGTTATTAGAACTCACGCCTTTAACTGTAGGTAAAATCGCAATCATACTAATTTGTGTCAAAAAACATAGCAGGAATCAGCACATGAACCTAAACAGAAATTTTAGAAATATCTGTGTGGATCTGATAAACAGGCCAAATGGATCTAGAGAAATTTTGTTATCAAAAGGAACTGAGAATATTCTTGAAATAGAATATGACCAAGGGGAGAGGAGGGCAGACGTGTTGAATTTGACCTAAAAAAAAATTTTTTTTTCATAGGAGAAGAAAGAAATTATCAGTGAAGTGTGGAAACAGATGCTCAAATTAGCCAGGGCTCAGGTTCACATGTGAGTCTTATGGAGCAAAGAGAGAGCTGTAAATGAGCTTTTAAGTAAAACTGAAGGAACTGTTTCAATAAGATGACCAAGGCATTAGAGCATAAGCAGCAACCCTGTAGTGAAATGAGACAGAAAAATTCGAGAGGGAAATGGCAAGAAGACAGTCTTGTCTACCTTGGCAATGAATTACCACGGTAAAAGCTAGAGGGTCTAGTGCTTCAACTAAGAGACAAAATGGACACCTGGGTCCCAAGCAAACTCCTGACAGGGGATAAGAGAACCTGATGGGTCCAAGTGGCAGCCACGATACCTCACTTGGCCTCGTAACGCTTTCTTCTTTTCCTGATTCTTTTTCTGTATAGTACTATGTCCACCTGAGGTGGCCATCTGAATTTGAATTTGAACTTATGTGAAATACATGCTTGGGACTCCTGAGAATACTTGAGAAGCATTTTTCCCAAGGGCTAAGAACATGTATAATATAAAATTTCAAGAAAAATTAAATTTACGTTATTACTGTTAATGTGACTTCATTTATAACCACTGGGTAATAAGGTCTATAGAAACTCAAGCTAATGAAAGAAATACAAAAAAATAACAAAATAACAATAAATCAAGTCTAATTATCTAAGTTGGGTATTTGTGTCAAGGGGAACAAAAGCAATAATATACAATGTCATACTTTCAAAATTAAACTTTTGAGGTGTGTTGCATTAATATAAAATGATATTCAGCAAGATTAAAATTTAATGGTTTAAGAAAAGTCACATGAATCCAGAGTACTCAAGTTGAAACTCAGTCCATAATATTTTGAAATAGTAGGTAGAAGTTGGAAAATGTTATGAAATTACTTCAAATACTTTTTGTCCACAGGAAGTGAACTAGCAAATTCACTTTTTTTTTTACAATTTAAAATTCAACTTTATTGAGGTATAACTCATGTACAATTAAATGTACCCATTTTAACAGTTTAATGTGTTAAATATATATATTACATGAATATATAGATATCCCAAGGATTAGAATATTTTCATTATTCTACAAATTACCAAATGCCTCTTTGTAATGAATCTTCCACATCTTCACTTCTCAGGCAACCATTGATCTGATTTCTAACACTATAAATTAGTACTGTCTACTTTAGGATTTCACATAAACAAAAGCATATTCTATTTAATCTTTGCCTCTGGCTTCTTTCTGTAAGCATACAAGTTTTTTTGGGGTTTTTTTTTTTTTGAGATTCATTCACATTCTTGTGTGCATTAGTAGTGTGTTCCTTTGTATTGCTGTATGATATTCATATTGTATGAATACACTAAAATGTATTTAACCATTTTTTATCAGATTCATTACCTAAGCAACCTATTCAAAAATATCTCTTTAGTCTCACAAATACAAAGCAACAACCCATCCAATATTTCCAGTGGAGAACTATGTAGTCACTATGAGCCTGGATGCAGATATTTTATGTTAAACACTGAATACCTGGTATGATGCAGATTACCTTATCTCTGTGTGTATGAGCCTGTGTGTGTGTGTGTGTGTGTGTGTGTGTGTGTGTGTAGGTATGTGGTAGGGTTTGGGAGTGCAGAACAAGCTTAAGGCAAGAAACAGAATTTATTTAGTATGTATATAAATGGCACTATGCTTATACTATTGTGTTGCAGTGAAAGTTGATGCTCTTGTAGATCTGTTCATTTTGTCTTGTTTTGGTTTGAGAATCATTTGCAGGAGATGAGGACCCAAGATGTAGAGGCTTCAGGCAGGTTTCAAGGAGAGTTGTCACCTAATGAGTAAGAAAATTATTTAAAACAGTGCAAAGGAAACCCTCCCATTTATGTACACGTAGTCCTTCTTATTGCAGAAAATGGTGACATGGCTTTGTTGGAGCAGAGAACAAAATCATACCTTGAGAGAAGGATTGATAACCCATCATCCCAAGGAAAAGATTATGGGAGGCAACCTCCAACATACCAGCCTCTTGGTATTTGCACCCTTTATAATTCCCACCTGTTGTGTGTGGGTCACACTTAGTGACTCAGTGCTATTGAATGCAGTCAGGCGGAAGTGATGATTTCTGACTAGGAGATAAGGTCATAAAAGGTAACATGGAATTTCTTTCCTTTGCTCTCTCCCTCTCTCTCCTGCCATGCCATGGAGCAGCACTGGTGAACACATGTCAAGGAACCAGCTTCCAGCTTAGAACCAGTCAAGCCTGAGGTGCTGCAAGCTCGCCACACCCACCCACGACACTTTGCTGGAGCTGTGAGAGTCTCAGAGCTAGAACTACCATGCTGAGCTTAGATATGAATGTTAGTTATTTTAAGCCACTAAATTTTAGAGTAATTTGTTGTGCAGTAATCCATAATTAATAACAAGGTCTAACTAAATCAAAACACGGAAACTCTAGTAGAGAGTATTAGACTGAAGTGAGTTAAAAACTTCTTATTCTGCCAAAACTTTCTAGGAGTTGAGTCTAAACTCCTCAAAAATATATGTGTAGTTCAATATGGAGTTGAATTCTAAAGCTGAGTGTCTCCAACCTTAATAGGAGCCACCTGAGGATCTTGTTAAATAAAGATGATAATTCAAAGGCCTGGGGTGGAGCCTGTGATTCTGCATTTTGAACAAGTTCCCAGGAGATACATATGCTACCAGCCCACAAACTGTAATTTGAGTAATAAAGTTACAGAGCACATGGAAGAGTGATTGCCCATGAAGACATAAATAAAACATTCAGATGAACATTATTTACGGCCCCAAATTCCTACAGTTAAAAACATGGGAGCTCAAAGTCATCATGAGTTAGATATTATTACAAATATGACCTCATTTTATACTTATAGGCTGGCTAAACTTACACCAGCAGGGTTTATATAGAAAAAAAAGAGATTTGGAAGTCATCAAGTAGCTTCAGAACTGCGTTCCTGGGGCGCCTGGGTAGCACAGCGGTTAAGCGTCTGCCTTCGGCTCAGGGCGTGATCCCAGCGTTATAGGATCGAGCCCCACATCAGGCTCCTCTGCAATGAGCCTGCTTCTTCCTCTCCCACTCCCCCTGCTTGTGGCAGTCTCTATATCTGTCGAATAAATAAAATCTTAAAAAAAAAAAAAAAAGAACTGTGTTCCTGTTCCAGATATGTCTATATTTCTCTAAGGATGCATCAGGAATAATCCTGTTTCAATGTATATAATACACTTAGTATTAATGTATATAATGCATTATATACAAGTATTATAATACACTTCGTTTCAATGTATATAATACATTTCCTATTAATACAAAGAGGTTGGGAATTCTCTAAGAATTTGGGCAAACAGATATTTTGGAATTGAGCCAAAGGGATTTCAATGAACCATTTTCAAATGAAGAAAAAGCTTGAAGAAAAATATACACTTCTATGAAAAAAAAAACTAAACCTATTTATAATCTTGACAAATTTTATTTTATTTTATTTTATTTTATTTATTTTTTTGCTGAGACACAAAACAAGATCTGCAATTTGAAAAATCTTTCCTCTACCCTAACAAGGTGTTTTGTTTGTTTATTCTAGTCATTTCTATCTCATTATCATTATAGCCTTCTCCTTGGTTTTTAAAAACATATATTCAGCACTTAGCCAAATCACATTATCATGAAAACAGAAAGTACTTAGATTTTTCCCTTTCATCCTGAAAGGAAAAATTAAACCCTCTTTTGAGTTGTGCTTGTATCTTTCCTACAAATTCTGAATCATTTATATTAGTTGCCACCAATTGTGTAATATCACCCTAAACAAGCATATTGTATAATTTCCTTTACTGGTAATTACAGAGGATAGTTTCCCTCTGGTTTTGAGAACGTTCCCTTAAAATAATAAAGGAGGAATTAAATTGCACATGTCTTGGGTACAATTCAACTGGGTATTGCTTTTACAGTCTGTAGCAGTGACACCAGAAATGCTTTTTTAACATTTCAAACTTTATTTAACTAAACTCAAAAAGGTAAAGCACCTATAAAATTGTGATCACTGATTAATATCAAACCAGTCCAAATGCAAGCAAGGAGCTTAATATAGCAAAAATGAAGTGATGCTATTTATGTCTAAATTTTGAGTTAATTTATGTTCTTTGAACTGCTGATTGCCTTTAAGAGAAGCAGAAATAAAAATGTCTTCAATAAATTGCTTCATTTCTCAAACAACCTGGTGTGTTGCTGGAGTTTTGTGGCTGGCAGCCTAATGAGAATGAATGGTTTACAATCTTCTAGGACTGACCCAATTAGTCATTCACACCATCCATTGAATGGGAGACTGCCTCAGAAGTATAAGGTCATACCCTTGCCACAATTATTCTGTCTAATGAGGTATCATAAGATGTCTACTGTTCAAAGGTGTGTGGTAAGGGCAGCTGAGGATAAAATATTTGGTATCCTTGTACTGAAGCACGGATACACACTCCTGAGTACATCTTTGTCACAGTATAACTTAAATGAAAAAAATGCCTCTTCTTTAAGGAATTATTTGCAGTATAAAGAGGTAAAAGTGAAACAAATTTTACTTTCACGTTGTCAAGGAGTTGGGGGGACAAGACTCAGGAGAGTTTTCTTAGTTTTTTATCCCCAAAAAGAGCTTAATGACAAGTTGACTTAATTATTCAAATAATAACATTTTATAGTACATAATTAAGCCATATGGTAACCTCAGAATTTAAAATAACCAATTTACTTGTATTGTGTGGTTCTTGTCTAACTCCGTACTGGTACCATTTTCAGGAGAAAAAAATGAGGCTTAGGTCAAATCAAAGCATCCTTTAACATATTATTGTCTCTATAGAAATCCATGGACTGTATTAATTATCTAGGCAGCTGATCTAAAGAATTTTTTTTAATGTTAATTGCTAATTAAAGAAAATTAACGGTGAAAAGTAAATTAAAAATAAAAACAGATGAACTATAAAAGATAATGAGGCAATTTGCAACTAATTGAATAGCTTTACACGAATTTTCCCTCAAATAACCAATAATTACTTCCAAATAAGTTAGAAAAATCAGTGATAGTTCAGTAAACTATCTTGGCTTTAAATTTCTACAAAGTAAAGCAAACATAAGTAGGACTTTTCAGAAAGCCATGTTTCCTTCTCAGTTAGATCACCAGATAAGCTGATGGTCCACAAGCAATTTGCTTTTGTTTTCCGGCTCATTCTGTTGTGTAGCATCGGAGTCATATCGACGCCTTAAACAAAATTTTCCCACATTATTTGATACTTCTGGATTTTTTTAAATTTGATTCAAGGATGTTATTATATACTTCTATAATAAGTTGAAATTAGAATTGGGCTTGGGTGAGTGATCTGCATTAGCTGTTTTCCAAAGTCCACCTTAAAGTGCATCTTAAAATACTCGTTTTCTTTTTTTATAATGAACAAAATGGCCATTTTTATTCAACATAATGTTTCATGGTTTTGTCAAGACGAATATACACATCATTAATTGCTCAGCAACAACTCTTACTGTATGCATATAATTTTAAACTTATTGAAGCTGGTTTACCTTATTATTATGTTTCCAAATTGTGTATTTAGCATTTTCATGAACACTTTATAATCCTCCATCTTTATTCTACAATTTAAATAATAAGTCATCAACTAAAATCCAAATTATTTGCTCAGTTGTGTGCTAAAGGATTATTTATAGAGTGACTTCCAACTGTAAGTTTTCTGAAGTGAAGTCCAGCTGATAGCTTTGTCACACTGACTGAACTGTCGGTACCTCCACAGTGTGAGATCACTAACATTGGCTTAGGAACGAGTGATCCCTGAAGACTTTCTTCCATTTATGACACGGAGAATGTTTTATGCAGTGAGAATCCTCACTTGTCCTACAAGTGTCACTGTATGAATAATAGATTTCCAATGTGTAATTGAATAAATTGCTTCTCCATTATGAATTATTTGGTGTAACGTAAAAGTTTCCTCCACCAAATAAAGACTGTTTTCTCTTTTTTCCTGTTTTAGAGGTTATTCCTATTTATAGTTTTCTTTAGCACACCAGGGCTGGAGCTTAGATGAAGGCTCATCCAGAGTGATTATAGACCTGTCTTGGCTTGACAATGAGAATGTTGAAGGGACGAATTATCAATGACAAACTTTTCATGTTGATTACAAACACAGAGTTTCTCTTCTCTGTGAGTTCTTTGGTATGAATAAAGTTTAGCTCTGTGGATATAGTTTTTCCTACATTTGTTAATTCATTTAGAAAAAAGTTTACTGAAGTATAGTTGACAACATTACATTAATTTCTGTTATAGAACATAGTGATTTTACACCTCTACACATTATGGTGTGTTCACAAGAGTAGCTACCATCTGTCACCATACAACACTATTTCAATATCATTGATTATATTCCCTATACTGTACCTTTCATCTCTGTGACTTATTCATTACATAACTCTAACTACATAGCTCCACTTTAAAATACTTTTTCTAGGGACACCTGGGTGATTCAGTAGGTTAAGCGTGTGCCTTCAGCCTTCCTATGGTCCTGGGATCAAGTCCCACATTGGGCTTCTTGCTCAGCAGGGAGCCTGCTTCTCCCTCTGCCTGCTGTTCCCCCCTGCTTGTGCTCAATCTCTCTCTCTGACAAATAAATAAATAAAATATTTTTAAAAATTAAAAAAAATACTATCTCTACAAGCTACAGCTACTTTATTTGGGGGATAAGCTAGTATACCAGAGCACTTCTGTCATAATAAATTTAAGCCTTTAAAAATTAAGAACACAACAGGATGATGTCATGTAATAAGCAGAAAAGTGCATATACATTGGTTCAGCATATAATTAAGGACTACACAATCTAAAAGAGAAAGGCCCATCACTACCTTTACCTTTTAATGCAAGTGATTTTTAGCACGGTTTTTAAAATAATTAAAGCTTCTTTCCTTTCAAATAATTTTCTTGAAAGCTTTCATAATCATACATACATACAAATATACACATGTGTTTACATGTTCGCTTTCGGACTTAATCCTACACAAACTCATTAAAGTACATAATAGGATATTTGCTTTACAGATAAGAAAAGAGAAGTTTGCTGATATTAGTAACTGCTAATGGTCAAGAATCTAGTAATCAGTACTGCCTAGATGTGATCTGAATTTGAGTATTTCTAAAGCCCAGTTTCCTTATCGAAATGACTATTAAACACTGTATTTAAAAATAGTGAACTACTTGTTTTGTAATCAAATTTATTATTTAGTTACAGAACATACATTGAACTCAAAAAGAAGAGAAAGTTGTTAAAATTTCCAAAAAGCACTAAATTACATTTATATGTAACATGTAACATATATGTCATATGTGTGTATGCTAATTTACTCACATTTATTATGTCCCTGTCAAACACAGGCACTAGATTCGGCCCTTATAGTCTGGCAGTTACTAAGATAAGATTTTTTCTAAAGTAATTTTGTGTGTGTGTGTGTGTGTGTGTGTGTGTGGTTATAAACAATGATTAATTTTTTAAGGCAGTATAAAGTAAAAGGAAACAAAAAATAGGCAGACATATTTAAATGTCTTTAGAATATTTCCTATGGGTTTGCACAATATAATATGTACATTAGTTATTTTTATTAGGCAGAGCTATAATTAAATTTATCTATGACTCTAAATTGGTGTAATGATATACACCTGAGGAGCTGGTAGAATATAAAAAAATGAAAAGCTGGTAGTCAAGAATGAAAGTTAAAGAAAAGGTATACATATATATGAGAATTGGCTGAACTATGTAATTTGTTCAGAGTATTTTAATTTAATATTAGAAAAACATTTGGTTACATTGCAATGAACATGAGTATAACATGAACAAACAACCATGGCATATTTGGTAATAAAGACCAAGTCTTAGGTAGTATTTGTAACTTTTGCCAAGTAAATCAAATCAAATATGAAAAACGTACAGGTGTTTTTAAGAGGGCTGCTCCAACTAGGCTAAAAATATTATATAACAGTTTCTCTGATGGTTTATCAGAGGCTTTCTCAAAGATACACAATAATCTTTAATTTTTTTGTTATACATATCAAATGAGATACCAAGGATTGTTAAAAAAAAAAAAACTGTACTTTGTTACCAATAGCACAGATAGTAATAAAGACATAAAGGGCCTCCCCAAAGCTTCTCCCCAAAATATGTTATTATTTGTTACCAAGACTGCCATTTAAATGTTTAGCATACACACATTTTAAATAGTTTACTTATAGACTGTAATTTTTTATTTGATTTTGTCTATCCAAAGAAAATTTATAACAATCTATACTTTGTATAAATATACTGTGAGCACTATCAGTGTTTTAGTCTTCAAATGAATTTACTAAACTGTTGCAATGATTTACCATGTGACCCATGAATAAAAACTGGCATTTTATTAACACTAAAATAGCAAATCAACAGAAATTGAAAAAGACAGTTGGATTCCTTTAATATCCATTTTAAAATAATGCATGACTTGAAACTTTTTTAAGGAGTAAAAACAGCTCATTTTAGATTAGAAAATATTTTTAATTAAAGCACCCTGCACTTCAACAGCAAGTTCCATAATGTAACTGCATTGGTAAGCAAAGATTTCATTAACTTCCGCCAGAAGTCTCAGATTTAGGAATATCGACTGTAATTAGAAAAATTAAAGCTACACTTCAGAATTAATTGAAATTATTAAAGTGTTTACTCTTGCATTATTTACGGCTAGAATGTCAGCAAAAAGCAGTTTATACTTTCTCATAAGTAATCCTACAGTGTATATTAAGAACATAACATAACTTCCATTGAATATTGGGTCTTTCCAGGTGGGCCTGCTATAAGCTTTCAATTTATGCTGATTCTCTGCACAATTTCTAAATAATTCTTCTCTGAGAGTGCATGAAAGCTAATGCATTCCTGATGGATGGGTTGTGATGCAAGATATAGGCATTTGCTGTCATCAAATCTACCAGCAGGATTCACCAGAAACCTAGACACTCTTATCAGACAACTGCACTGTGGATAGTGACCAGCAAGACACAGATTGAGGTTCAGTTTTCTAAACTTAAAAAATTTTACAAAACCTGAAGAGACATAAGTATCAATTCTATGTTTTTATTAAGTCATTCTTTGATTTCATCTTAGACATTATATTCAGTTTTATCATAAATATGTGTTTTGAATTTCCTAGCACAAAGTAGACGTGTCCTCAAAAAAAGAACTGACCTAGTGTCATAATTTAAAGTGAATTAAGACTCTGCCCAAGATTTCTGCCTGACATTCACTCACACAGCAAGGAAAGCTGCGCTAGCATGAAAAGAAAAGGAAGGTGAAGAAAGAACAACATTCTAACAATTCTCTTTTAGGTGATTCTCCATAGAAAATAAACCAAAAGTACACAAAAATCCAGTCACACTCTTTATTGTACAGAAGTATGAACTGTCAAGTTAACTGGGTTCTAATTTTCACCTTTACTTCTGAAAAACTAATTATAAGAATTTGTCATGGGACATCATGGGGTCTCTTCTTCCTTATTAGCGAAATCAAATGCTTTGCACTAGATTTTTTTCCTGCTAATCCAAACTATGGTATAGATGACAAAACATCTAAACTATCTGTTCTAGATTCAGGAGTAAAGGAGAACAGTGCTGGACATAAAGAGAAAAAGGAAGATAATGTAACTATCACCAATTTTTGATAAGATGAGGAGTCAATGTGTAAGGCAGAGAATATGAATTCCTTCAATATCTATTTTCCTCTTCCTCCTTTCAATAACAGCAACTCCCAAATTTTAGCTAGGTACATGACTGCTCAGTTATGTACTACATTTCCCCGCTTCCCATGAAGCCAGGTATGACCTTGTGACTAAATTCAATGGTATTAGAACAAAAATTCGCTTAAAGCAAAACCGTTTCCCTTAACCTCCTATCTATATATGATATAGATACGACATGCAGATGAAGACAATTCTCTAGGTCATAGCTGAGCCACAAAATGGAAGAAGCCTGGGAGCATGAATGCCCTTATGAAAACCGAACTATCCCATTAGGCTGGCCCACTCACCTTAGGACTATTAAGTGGGAAAAGTAATTCCATTTCATTTCAGATACTTTGCTTTGGGGTCTCATGGCTACAGCAACTTAGTCTGTAATCCAATTTGTATAATGTTGAATGTTGTCTGTTTAAATCATAATTATTTACTTTGCTACTAATTTATTTTTTGCAGTGTAGCATGTGGGTTAACAAGAACTTTAATTTTATTTGACTTTATATCAATTAGGAATCCTGATGCATGATGCAAAATATAGGGAAAGGAAAGGCCTTAGAATTTGTAGACTGGTTATCTCACAGAAAAAGACAAACAAACAACTGACTACCAGGACAAATATTCCAACTTTTTTCTAAAGGTTGGTCATGAACATTTATAATTTTCCAAACTATCCCACTGACCGTGTGGCTGTTGAGTTACTTAATCAGAGAACTCAGTTCTAAGATCTTACCCAGACTGAAATAATTCAAGGTTACTCTACTTTCAATAAGAAGCTCTTTTCCCTTCAGTTCTGTGATGTTTTTACCAATAACAGAACACCTTGATTCTTTCCTCTTCTACTCACAAGATTTTACCCTTCTGAGTCCTCTCAGTCTCCCAACAGATTCCACTTGATAATAATTATTATCTTAAGTCACTAATACAAAGAAGCAGATTTCCCAATATTATGAGTTCTTCAGATCACAGAAATATTTCAATATGGATAAAATCAACATTTTCACAGTTACTCACATTATTTTGGATTTGTGGCCTAAAGAAGGTGTTCATGCAGTATTTTCAAATTAAAAATTAAAAATACGAGATGGACACTGTGACAACATTATTTACTTTACCTGATGATCTATCACTTTAAAATCTGTGGTATTTTCCTAAGGCAATCAAAATTTACTAACTGAAAATCCATGATTTTTCAAACCATAATGTAAATGAATTTCCTTTAAAAATAATGTCTATTTGGTAAATCCATAGAAAATCGGTCAGATATTATCTAAATACCCCACAAAGGGTTTTTTGGGGCTTCTTTTATAAGAAGTATCAAGGCTACATTAAAAAAAATACATGCTATTTCCCTTTTTGAACTGCAACATTCTCTTTAAGACAGACTTCATGTTATGTACCATACATGCCCCAAACCTAGAAAGTACACCCAAATTCTTAAGATTGATGACAGTAACTACATACATGCCTTACTCAACAGATGTTACAGTAGCATCTCCAGCAACAAAGAGCTGGCACTCAGCCAAGCCATGAGCAGAAAAGCCTGTGCTATGGGGGCTGGGCTACAGTAAGAAACCCACATAGTTCCAGGATGGTAAGCCAACAAAGGCTGACCACTTTGGAGCTGGCAGGGGAAACACAACATAAAATTTTGCTAGAGATCATTACTCTGTATGGCAGATACTGGCTGCTGCTGGGAAGCAAAAGAAACTGATCAATTTGTTTTGCAGAAGTAATATAGTAGGTGGTTCATCTTGAGCAAAGCCACAAAGCGAGAGAGGTCCCTCAAAAGTTGGCATTCTATTGTATATGTCATTGGCTGAAAAGGATATTCAAGATTCTCTGAAACAAGATTGAAAATTAACGTCTGAAGGACACGTACGTATAACATCACAAAATTTGAGACAGCCTTTTCAACAGAGAAAATGCAGTTATAAATCTCCACCATCATCATCATTTTCATTATAAGCCACTTAAATTTCTCAAATTTTAACTTCAGGGTATTTATACATCTATTACAGAATATGTGGGGTGGTAGAAAGAAGGCAAGAAATAAAGATAAAAAGATTGTTTGCAGCCTAGGTTATAAAGGTACCTTTATGTCACACTGAAATTTTTTTTAACATTATACTTCTTTGAGTAAAGAATCTTTTAATGTTTTAAGCATGATCAGATTTGCATTTTGAAAAAAACAAAATCCTTTGGTGGCAGCGAAAAGAACAGAAATGAGGTAAAGATAGGGAAACGAGAAATAGTCATATAGGTAAGATTTATTCCACTGAATGCTTGTGTTTTCCTAAAATTTGTATGTTGAAACATACTGGACGGTAATTGGAGGTAAGAATTTTAGGATGTGATTTGCTTATGGGGTAGAACATTCATGAATGCTATTTGTGCTCTTAGAAAGAAACGGCAGAGGGCTTCCTTGCTCCTTCCCCATGTAATAACACAGCAACAAGAAGATTGTATGTGAACCAGGAAATGGACTCGCACTAGATACAAAATGTGCCAGTATCTTGATCTCAGACTTTCCAGGCTCCAGAACAGTGAGAAATAGATTTCTATTGTTTATAAGCCACTCAGTCTATGGTATTTTCGTTATAGCAGCCCAAATGGATTACGACAATTTGTTAAGACTCTGAAGCAAAGTTATGGCCAGGGGAAAGATTTGATTAAAAAAATGAAATAAATGTGGACTTCATAGAGCTTAGTGACTGAGAGGTATCATTTTACAACAGGCCTCCCACAGAGCTAAATGTGGACACTGCCACAAATGTGATGAGATAATCAAGACTTCTAAAAACTTTACTCACTTGGAGTTGCAAATTTTGCTTATTTTAGCTAATTACCAGCACTTATTACATCTGTTTGCCTTTGGAGACCCAATCCAAGCTATGTTTCTCTACTCACATCATTAATCCAAATTAAATTGTGTATAATGAGTATATTATATTTCAAGGATAATTGGGACCACCTGTTTAAAAACACTGAACCTAAAGATTATGTCTTCTTTCTTTGTAAATTGCAAAGAAATAAAAAGATATTATTGCCAATGTGTTAAACATTTCCAAGCTTCTTTGTTTCTCATTCTTGACCATTATTCTTCTTACAAGCATTTCAATGACAGGAGGCCAAAACCTAGCTTGTAACAAGCAGTTTAACAGTTTAGCAGTTGTGTGAAGGTCTCCAGTGGACAAGTTTGTATGATCAAACCGCCCAGGCTGGCACCTTTTCCACTCCTCAATTCTCATTTACAACTGAAAATTCACTGAATTTTCTTGGCAAATAATCAGAACACATGAAGGAAGAAAGACCTTAGGACCCTAGGGGGTTAAAAGATAATCCAATTACCCTGTTCACTAAGTGTTTCTGTATCTTTCACACCTGAAAGGAAGAGGTTTGAACCTCTTGAAATATGAGTCATAAAACAACTTAAACTTTCTATTTTTGGTATTATGTATTCCTCTGGTATAGGAAAAAAAGCAATTTTTGTACGTGTTTTGCCATCTTGTGGTATTAATTAAAATTATAATTTGACAAACATATACCTAAGACATAAGAAGTGTTGATTCAATAGCTGAGAAAGAGCAAAGCTAATGTTTTATTTTGTTTGATTTTTAAAACGTCACACAGCATTTCTGATAATTTTATAGAACATCAAAGATATTTCTCATGTCCTTTCAAAATTAGGGGACAAGATTTCCATCAATATGCATTGAGCATTCCTCATATATTAGAAATCCAATAAATGTTTACAGAGGATCACTTTTTTCAAGCTTTCTTTAATTTACTTAATGTAGAGGTAATGGTTTAACTTTTCCATTCTTATAATCTGAACACTAAATTATGACTTATGTTGTAACTCATATTCCTTCCATATATTTTTCAGTTTCAAGCAAGCAGTCATACTAAAATTTGAAAAACATGATCAATATAGCACAAAAAATAAGCAAATAAAAGTAGTTTACTATTACAATCAAATTGACAACAAATTTAACCCAATATGATGCAACTGTGTAAATAATACCCAGACTACATGGCAAGGAGGCATAAGGAGTAAGAGTTCACACAAATAATTGTAATTAAGATGACTCTTACAGGATCAATTTTTTGGCTCTCCTCACTTATTTCCTTAGTGCTTATGATTAACATCCCTTACATTATACTTTGTATCAGTTAATTATGCCAGTCTCATTTCAATATTATGGGAAATGTGCATCAAAATACTCTGAATATTATTTGCTGTCAGGTAAGCCCCTCTTGACCCTGAATTTAACTCCACAGTGCACTCAAAGCTCATCTTCCCTGCCTTTGCATTTCCACTCTGCTATGCCTTTTACATAGCACAAAGTGACTCAAACATCTTGGTTGATTTTCAAAAAGTATGGCTCTTGGTCACCAGTCACCAAGTGCAGCGAGGTGTGTAAAACAGCTGATGAAGCATAAAATCATGGCCGAGAAGCTACAGAGGCCTGAGTAGTGGGAACCACTTGGATCAATCTCCTGGGAAGGGCCCTGAGGTTGGAGGGGAGCACCAGGGAAAAGCAAAGAGCACATCAGGTTCTCTTTCTACCAGATCAAAAATTTCCAGAGAAGAAAAGGAATACACTCAAAAGCATTTGTGCCATGCTTACCCACTAACTCTGGGAACAGCTATGTGGCGATAGGTTGCCTTGATATGTTTTGTCCCTGTTTCTTTCCCCTCACAACACAATACTTTTCATGTATATTATTTACTGATGATAACTTGTGTTCGTTTCATTTGAAAAGAATTGTATTATAAAAGCAGAACTGGTGTCCCTCACTTTTTCCACTTTTGATATACAGAACCTACGGAATTCCTTTTGTATACTAATGTACATCTGAGAAAACATATAAATCAATGTGCCAAAATGTCCATATGGCAAAGTGGTTTAAAATGTGGAATCTACAGTCTGAGGGCACTTGATATGCTACCTTGAGCAAGTTTACGTAGCTTCTATGTACTTTAGTTTCCTCATCTGTAAATTAAAGATAATAACTGTACCAACCTCACAGGGCTGATGTGGGAATAAATGAGTTAATGCATGTAAAGCATTTAAAATAATGACTGGACTATAATAAAATCAATAAATGTTAGCTAGCATAGTTACCGCTATCTGAAGGTATTTTCAGAGCTCATGAGAAGGTGCTATGGCACGCACACACACAAATCCAAAACCCAAGAGAAAAATAAGACCCTGAGGCCATCTCTGATGAGGAAAAAAATTGCTTCCTTCTTTGAGTGCCATCATAAGTGATGGACTATTTATGTAATGCAGATTGTTTTATCAATGAGAGGGACAAATGAACTGTAAAGGAAATGTGCAATACAAACAATGGCAATATCTATTTAAAAATCTTAACAGCATACACTTTTATACTCTCATGTGCCCAACAGAGTCATCCCTGCATTATTACAATACTGGGTTCCCATTAGGGACAAAGGAAATGGGTGGGAAAGGGAAACTTGGCAGTAGAAACAACTGAGAAGAGACAAGCCTGTTAAGTAAGACAAAAGCAGCCTGCCCAAGGGGAAACCATATGATCTTGTCTGACCTCCTAAATGGATTGATCTCCAGGTTCAGCCTACATAAGATTTTACACCCAATCATTCTAGGATATTGCCTGAAATTCCTTTCTCTAAAAAAAGTGTGCATGTGTGCGTGTGCCTGTGTGTATACTGTATATAACATACATACTGTTCTATATATTACAATTAGAATAATTCTAGTAAGTATTCCAGTAATTATCAATGTGTTTTAGCAAATGTGTAATTTATGTTGTTAAGTTCCCACAATGGAAGGGGTACATAGGAAGGTAGGAAGGTTTCAAACCCCTGAAAAACAACAGGAAGGCATGCCTTCCTGAGGGGCAGAGAAAAGGGATATTGAGGTGCTGAATTCAGTCCTTGAGAGCACACAATTTTACCGCAAGAAAGCCCTACTGTCTTCAACCACACAGGTAAAAATGATGAGGATAAGCCATGTCTTACAGAGCTAACCACATAGGTATCCTAGGAGGAAACAAATGGATAGCACCTAGGACACAGAATGAACACATCCATTCAGAGGAGAAGCCACCAGACATCCTTACACACTAAAATTGCAAGCAATGATCCACTGAAGTAAATACCACAAATAAATATTAATTAAGAACTAATTGAGTATATTATATAATATAATGGGAAGTAACAAATGGCAGCAAAAAAAATTTTCCTTTTTGTGATGTACACAGCCCAGCGTTAAAATTTAGAAATATAGAAGAGCCTTTGAGAGTGAAACAGTATATTATATTGGCACTGCTTTTCAAATGTTCCTGTTAAGTAGTACGAACAGTGAAACTTTGATAAGGTTTTTAGAGGGAATACAAAGGGAAACTCTTTAAAATTAAGTCAGAAATGTTTCCATTACTTATGCTAGAGAAATCAAGAGGTGAATTTGGGTAATTTTTTAACTCCAAATATGCATAACAATCCCAGTTAAGTTTCTAAAAATTTAAATTACACTTTTGCCGCCTTCTTTGGTTATTTGATCCAACATACATATTATAAGGCCTTTTACAAAAATAACACACAAATCAAAATGTACAGGCAGAATTTTCTCTTTTTTCTGTCTGTTCTCTTTCCTGAGAAAACCAGTGCACTTCTATGATGCTTTGGTTATAGCTAGAATAACAACATGAGCCTTGACATTAACTTGTATTATTATCGTATGAATTTGGAAATATAAGACATTGATACATGTCTTGTGAACTGCTACAGTGGTCTGGAGATTTACTGGGGCTTCCTGTTCTTGAAGATATGAGGATGGTATAGTGATATGCTTACCATGCCTTTTCCTTTTTCTAGAACTTTGGGGAGTGGAGCACCTGAAGAATTAGCATTGAAATAATAAAGCTTTGAAGATGATGAAGGGTGTCAATTAATTCCAGTGGAATACAGCATGGCCTGCAGCTGCTAAATAAGCAAAAAGGATTCCACCCGGCTTCCATAAAAGATGGCTTTGACTCAGGACGACAGTGAACGAGAGGAGAAAAATGGCAAAAGAAGACATGTACCTGGAAACTTCTCTGTGACTTAAACAGAAAGATTCTTTGGGGAAATTCTATTTTCTCCATGGAATCAAAAAAAAAAAAAAATCTTGATAATGGGGAAACATTTCATAAGAATATAGGATGGTCACAATTTAGGCAGCTTTAGACTGCTGGCTTATGAGTGTTTTACTCAGCACTCCTTGGTACATGGGATACTGAATAAATATATGGGGACAAATAATATGTTGTATACCACTAAATACAGACTCTGACTTGAAAATGCATGGAAGTTAGGAAACAAGAGAGAATGTAACTTCCGGGAGTAGAAATATGACTATGATACCTGAATTATTGTCCTGCCCTTAATTCCCGCGACAAAATGAAAGGAAGACATAATGCAGATCATGAACTGATAAACTGGCCTTCTCAATGGCTCCAGATGATACAAGGTAACAATGGAATAAACTGAAAGTATGGCACAGTTTAGTAAGAGCCAGATTCCTTGTTAATTAGATGGCCATTTATCCCAAAGTGAAAAGTCGTATCTCTGATTTTGAAACCCATTCGTGGGAAAAATAAAAAATGGAAGAATACTGTCCCTGGAGCAAGATTAACAAGTCTCTCCTTTCTCCATCCTCTCCCCTCTTCATCCTTTATTCTACTTCTAAGTAGAATTTCTGACCTCGATTGTAAAGACTTGCCCGGTTTTGTTTTTTCATGTACCTGTTGATGGGGCCCCCTTTTTAATACAAACTACACTTGAGAATATAACTTTGGATAGTTTTTTTAAAAGCATAATTCACAGCAGTCCCAACAGAATAAATGCATTAATAGACTTGTATAGCTGATTAGTTAAATAATTGCATGCTTAAAAGGAATGTTAACAAATTCACTAATTCTGTGTTTAAGTGTAATACATTTATTGTTCCCTTACAAAGTAAATCAAATATGCAATGAATTATAAGAAGGTATCCAAGTTAAAATAATACATTAAATTTAATTTGAGATTAACGATGGCAGCTTTTAAGTAACTAACCATGTCATAATCAAATATCAATTTTTTTCCTTTCCTTTTTTAGCACCTAATGTAAGTACATATACTAAACCAGGTAAGTAAGGTTTGTAATAATAAATGTGAAAGAACAACAATTATGTTCTCCTCAATTCTATAATCTCAACCTTAAGAATATTTAATTATTATAATGTGGTATTTAGAAAATATATGGGCTTATTAAACAAGGCAAGAGCCTGGTAATATGGTATACTGTTGAACTTTCATTTGATTTAAGAATCAGAGAGCAATTTGATATATCATACCCTAACATGTTATTTCTCTTTGACTATTCAATTATTATACATACACTCCCACAATTTTAAGTGCACCATTTTCACTAAGTTCCATCTTGAATACCTGTGCTTAAACACACATGTGCACATGCATGCAACCAAACACAGAAAATGGAAAGCAAATAAGCTAATTAATCAGCTATACCTTGCATTCAGAAGTAAATAAATTTTAAATACTGCATGATTTCCCATTGTCCAATGATTTAAAATATAAAACATTTTATGGAGTTAGAAGTCCACTTGCTACCACCCAAATATTTATATCAGAAAAGGAAAAAATTGGACACACTGATTTTCTTAGAGGAGAAAAGACTTTTCAATTTCATCAATTCTATCTAGGAATACAATCTTGGTTTTCTATAAGAAAAGCAAGCACTCAAAATTAACATTACATATATTCTTTTTCTGTGTTCATTTTCCATGATTAGAAGCTTTTTCATTATAAAATCTTTTTAGATAAATGTATCATACATCATCAATTGGAATTATTTTATTGATAATTTACTAACAAGTATATAAATTATTGCTTATGTATTTACTTGTCAATATATCATCTTAGATACTACTGCTTTGTGATGTAAAACCTCTCCATGAACTTGGGAAGTATATGTCACCTTTATAGTTTTTAATCTCTGAAGTCTTTAGTTTCCTCTTTAAAATACAGGGGCTGAAATAAATTTTTATTTGCTTACTTCTAGCTGTGACAGTCTATAACATGTATCTCAGGGAAATAAAAAGTTTACTTAAATTGTGCATATTAATCTAAACATGATATTATAAAATAGAATATATAATAAACAAACTAGCAGGAGAAGAAAAGAAAGTCAAAAGACACTAAGAAATTTCTTTTATTTTTATCTTCTCATACCCTGTTAGTATTAAATTGATCAACAAATCCAAAAATACTTATAAAATATTTTTCAGTAGCTAGAGGAAAGGGTGGTTTAGAGGAATTTTAATCCACTCCTTTCCTTCCATACTCTCCATCCTCCTCTTCCACATAAACATTTAATCCACGTAGCAACAGGGTCCAGTCACCTCCAGTATGGCTTGGGGACAATATCCTTAGCCCTTCTCCAAACAAGATGGCTGCCACAACTCCTCTTTGGGTTCTCAAAGTACCACAGTATAATCTAACAATTTGGCAAATGGTACTATTAATTGTATTACTAGTTATATTATCTTGTTCCATGAGATTTTGGAATTTAAATGGTCTCAAATTGTAGGTCAGTTTCTCTACTGGACAGAGGAGAAAACCTGGAGAGTTCAAGTTACCTCCCTGGAGTCACACTGCCAATTATAAAGAAGAAAGAAAAACTCAAAACCTTTGATTCTACAATCATATAAGTGTTCACCTAATGAGCAATGTTCATTTTTGATTCTTCATTTTCTTTCATTCAACACATTTTTAAAGAGTTTGAAAAAACATAACCAGTTAACTTCCACATTGATTCCACCAGTGGAAATTCATTTATTCTTTATGGATGCCAAATTGCTTTTGAACAGCCTGATTAAAACCCGGTGAACTGACACTAGTCATAAAAAATTTGCACTTAAATATACAAGGAGATAAATTGAAATGGCACTCAACTGGATACAAAATCCTACTCATCCAATTTTCACTATAACTCTTAAATTAGTATTATCAAATATATACTATCAATATAATTTGCGTTGTTAAAATTTATTAAATTCAGTATAAGTGTAAGTCCAAAATAATACTACTGAAATAGCTATTTTCTCCAAACAACAGAGGAGTCTTGAAATAAAGTTATTTGTTGTATTAAATGTGATACCAAAAGGGTATGAGAAGATGTATATTGATATACTCAATTAGGCAATTTTGAAAATCACATTTTTTAGAAATTTCTAAAAACAGAAGACATTGAGTAGGTAAGTTTAAAATGTGTAGTATGCATTTCAGGTCACCTGTTCTCAAATCACCACATAAAATCCATCCATTTCCCACCTTCACCTATAATCCAGTCTTAGAAATACAAAGATATTGAAAGTTAATCAGAGATACACCTCTAACTGCAAAACAATTTACCCAATTTACCACAATTGTCATGTGCACTATTAACCATTCCCAAATTTTTAACAGAGTAGCTAATTATTTTATACAACTAACAATATATTAACTTTTCTCTTACACTTTAAATTACTAAAGAAACACGTCGTTCGCTCTTGCAGTTTGCATCCGTACCCAAATAGTAATACACAGGAGAGACAGAATGTCATTCCATTGAGGGAAACACAAAATTTTTAATAGTTCAGTCTTTTAGTATTACATTTAATTAACAACACTTTACTTTCTAAATCAATTGTTTTAAGTAAATAGCAATTATATATATCCAAAGGGTTCTATGAAATATAAGATCATGTGTTCCACGAAATCACCTTTAAGTTACTACAGACAGGACTAGACCTGTAAATTCTGTGTTAGTATTAAAGGAAAAGAAAAGTATGTTTGCCTTCACCAACTGCAACTGTAAGCAAATGCAGGTATATAGCACTTTATTAGTAAGAAATCCTTTAGTAAGCACACGTTGCAAGAATTAATCATTCATTCCCTGCAGACTGCTTATGTATTTCATAGGGCCATTATCTGATCTGAATAACAAGAACAATTGCATAATAAAACACATTACTGCTGACACTAGCAACTTTCTTTTTTCAACTTTAAAGTTGCAACCACCTCTGTATTGCATAGAAAACTGATGGAAAAGAAAGAAAGAAAAGAAAAGAAAAGAAAAGAAAAGAAAGAAAGAAAGAAAGAAAGAAAGAAAGAAAGAAAGAAGAAACCAAGAAAACAAAACAAAACAAAAATCCAACAATTTAATCTCCCCATCCAGTTTTGAGTTTTTTGAAAGTGATCAAATATAATATGTGCAAGCTTGACTAGAAATGGTTTTAATTCAGGCTATCTTCCTTAGCACTATAACATAATTAGAACACAGGCAGAATGTGTATCACATTAATTTTCCTGTTAATTGTAAATCTTTGCTTTCAGCAATTTGAACAGGATCAACAATTCCGTCATGTCTTTTCTACTATGGAAAATGTGTCTTATAATAATATATATAATAACATGTTTGAACAACTCCTAAAATTGGCTACTTCAATACACTCTTACCTTTTATTTTTCAAAAAAAAAAAATTTTCAAACATCAGATATTTGAGGTCACAAGTAAGTAGAGGTCATATGCTTTACAAATCTGATCAAGCAAGGGTTTGATTTTAAGTTACTTAAATTCATTTTAAAACAATAGCAGAGATGGCAACTGAGAATAACAATACCTCTAAGAAACTCATTTGGATAGAAAATAAAGTAATACACAAGAAACAATGGCATATCTTTCCCAAATGATTTCCATATATTATAACCTCAAGTCAACAAATTCATCAACTGTCCTACTGTTATTTCATTACCCTAAAAACTTATGTCCCAAGATATTCAGAGCTTTTGACATTGAAGAACCATAGAAACTCTAAAAGATCTTTCCTTTTTTAAAACCATTGTCCATTAGTTTACTCTTAAAATTTTAAAAATCAATACCAAATGAATATTTCCACTTTTATATACTCCTTTGAGTAAATATAAAGATAACTTTTTTTTTTACTTTATCATTATCATCAATTAAATATGAGAGAGCCCTTAGGTTTTATTTGATGGTAAGGTGTTCTGTTGAAAAAAAAAATATCTGCGAGATAAGTGGCTTTAATTTTCAATCTGGTTAATAACTTAAAGACATTTGCTTGTAAAAGTGTGCTATACACTGAGACAGAAAATTGAAAGTTAAAGATAAAACAAACTTTTTAAATTACTATTCTACACTAGTCAGCATGAATGCTATTATGTCAGAGAACTTTGACTTTGTTAAAAATCAGCTTTGTTGTATCTAAATTGCAATTCCTACTGTATCTACTGTATATGTAACAATGCAAGAAGAATTAGATTCCGAGTCCATTTGGCAGTAATAAAGAAAAAAATGCTGAAATGTTATTGATTCTCTCCCTCTTGTGCAAAACAAACTGACTCAACTATATTTTTACTGACACAACATAAAGGTTTTATTTAGATATTACAATATATTGGCAAATGTTAGACTGTATATCTTTTATTCTTTTTAAATATATCATTAACCCTTTCACAGAAGAGGAAGAGTGTCCTACTTGTTTTTACAGAAATGCTGCAGCTACTGACATGGTGATGTTAGCCCCAAGAGGAATACTGCCTTCAAAAGTTTTTGATGCAGAGATATTCAGCCCTAGGAGACACCTTAAGCCTGTCACTGGCTGCTGAGCCCCTGTCACAGTTTATAACCTGCTGTGTCAAAGTCACAGCCTCAGCTCCTACCCTCTCCAAAGCATTTTTCACATTCCCTCTCCAAATTAATTTCTTCCAGATTATCCAAACCAGCCTAGTTCCAGGATTTTCTTCCACATCTCATGAACCTACAAGCATTAGAAACCTCAACAGGATTTTCTCCCAGTCTTTCAAACCATCTTTATTAACTTTCCCTTGACCCAATTTTTTGGCAAGCTGTCTTCAGGACTAAAGATAAAGCAAGCAACCAAGTGAAGTCAGAGAACGATGGGAGTTGGTGTGGATTAAGGTTGAGGTGGAAGGTAGCAGGAGAAGTGAACCAGGTTAGAATTCTCAAGCTTTTTCTAGATAACCATCCTCAAATCTTAGAACCAACCAACGTTTCACAAGCCAGCTTCCAACAGCCCTTGAACAATAAACGTTTAAAAATCAGATCCCCAGTAAGGTTCCCCACACTGAAGTCTTTTCAGTGCTCTTCAAAAAAAAAAAAAAAAAAAAAGAAGAAGAAAGAAAGAAAAAAGAAAAAAAAATTAAAACCACTTCTCAATTAAGAACTGCTTAAGTTATATAAGTCAACTTCGTCCCCGGTAAAACGAACTGTGTCTATACCACATTTGAAGGGAGAGCATTCAGCATATGCCTCACTTTAGAGAAAAGAAATACAAAAGCACAGTTTACTTACTAAAGCAGCCGCTCCAGTCCTCCTTGGAAACCCTGAGGAGTCTTCTCTTTTCTTTCCTACCAGTCAAATAAAGAATTGTCTTTCTATTCCACACAGGCCCGTAATAAACTGCAAGAAAGGACAGCACATGCACAGCAGCCCGTCTGGCTTTGGCTTGGGGAGGGTGCTTCGGGTGCTGCTTGTTTCAAAAGTGGGATCTTCTTTTCCGGAGGGAGGGGGCAACGACCGAAGAAAATAAGGGCGCTCCGAAAGCTTGCTTGGGTCCTGCAAATTATTCTGAAGGCAAAGTACCTGCACTCTCCCCGCCGAGGCTGCCTGTCAGCGGCGCGCGAGGGGAGGAGGCAGAGGAGGAGGAGGAGGAGGAGCAGCGGGAAGGCTCCGGCAGGGAGGGGACCGCCGGCTGGGGGGAGGCCGCGGGCGGCCGGCCGAGCTGCCGCCGAGACCGCGGGAAGGCGAGCGGCTGTCAGGGCGAGGCGCTGCCCCACGCGCTCGGGCCGCCGGGTGCGGGCGCGGGCGCGGCGGGGCGGGGAGCAGAGGCGGCGAGCATCTCCCGGCCGCTCCCGCACTCGCTCGCTGGCTCGCGCTCCCTCTTCCTCCCGCTCGCACACACAGGCACACACCCCACGTCTCCAGCAGCAGCCGCTCCGCCGCACGCACTCACCTGCATTTCCTTAACGAGCCACTTGATGGCTGCCAGCGGCGCGGGCCCGGCTCTGACGGGCGGGAGCCGGGGCGGGGAGGACGTGGCGCGGGATGTTCCGAGCGCCGGCCCGGGTGGCGGCGGCCGCGGCTGTGCAGGCGCGCGAGCCAGGGCGGGGGGAGGGAAAACTGGGAGGCGACCCTGAGCTGCCCGGGCGCGACCGAGCTGACCCCGCGACCCGGAGGCGGTGGCATGACCCCCGGGCTCCGGGAGAAAGCGGTCCACGCGGGGAGAGGAAGCTATTCCACTAAAGCCACAGAGGACTTGTCCAGGTGTAGATCCCGGTTGCGGTTCTTCAGGTGTTTGCGTGCTTTTGGTTATTTCGGTTTTTGTTTGGTTGTTTTTTTCAGAGGCAACCGTTAGGGTCGGCGATGTTAAAAATGCTGGGGGCAGAGTTTTAATTTGCAATACATTCGTGGCTTATGAAGGGTCCACTTTAATGAGAAGTAGGAAAGAGGAGCATAGGCTGCGTGGTGCGGGGTGGTCTGCATCTCGGATACTGGATGTAGTTTTCAGTTGGGGTGCTTGGTAGCATGGCTGGGCTTGAGGTAGAGATAGGGCTCTGTCAAGGCGGTAGTTGAGAAGGGAAAAACCTGTGAAAGTTGTTAGAAACCAGCCTCGCTTCTGAGGCGAGGACATGGACTGCGTGTGGATGGGGTGGGGGAGGGAGGTATTTCTCTACTACCTGCTTAGGAGAATGACCAATGCCTCTGAGGTGGTGTATCACAGACTCTGCAAACAAGGAAAGTGTAACTTCAATCCCCTGAGCAAAGCTAGAAAAGAGGACTGGAGCTAGGGAAGAGCAGGGTGGAAGAAATGTAACAGAAAGCTTCTATCATTTACCGTCATTTGTGTCTGATCAAAGCATACAGCTGTGGCAACGGATGCTATCTCTCTTGCTAAAGAAAGAGCAATGTCACCACTTCAGTGCTTAAAAAAAAAAAAAGCACGCCAAAATAATTATCCTGTTTATAATAATGCAACAGAAAGCCTTCCAGGTACCCTCTGGTCAAAGGTGCCCTAAGCACTGTGGAAGAAAATGAAAAGCAGTGAGCCATCTACTTTCCTTATATGTCCATGATCTAATAGCAGAAATGTCACTTTCTCCCAAAGAGAAATAAAGCTTAATCAATACATGTGACATTATCCCCAGGGTCCTTTCACGTCTTTTCTTTTCATGCCTGCTTCATTGCCTGCCATGTCTCTTTAGCTCTTCAGGAGTGACCCTTCTTCTGAACCCATCTCCTGCCCCGCTACCTGCCCCACCCCCTTAAATCCACTGAGCTCACCCATCCAAGAAGGTTCACAGTCATTATCACTTAAAGCTGTTCTTGGAAATGATAGGATATAAACCAGAAAGATTTCTTCCGTGTGTGCAAGTGTGTGTGCATGTTTGTCTATCTTTATAATTATGCAAAGCACCTGCCCCCTTATGGTGTTGTCTGTGCAAGATGAAGACTAACTCATTCTCTCTCCTAGTGTCTCCTTCTCTCCCTCCTTCCCTCCCTCCCTCCCTCCTTCCCCTTCTGCACAAATACACACCACTCCCTCCTGTCTCAGTTCCTTCCTGTCAGTGTTCAATAATGGTTTTACATGAACTTTCTGTTTGAAAGCCTCTGACTACCAAGAGCGACTTGGAGCGGGTTTGTAGGAGGGATGCCAGAACTCAACGCTGCTGCTATGTTTCCTGTCATCACTCACTCATTACATACACTACTGTACTTAATGCCAAGTGGCACCAGAAATGATTTCCTCTTTTGCTATTCATAATAATATACCCCCCCCGGAAACACATATAATTAATAATAAAAGAAATAATGCATCTTGATATCATGGGAAGAGCAGATGGATGCTGATGTGGTGGTATTAGTCACCTTTTCTGTTGTTTGTTGCTGCAAAGACAATGTGACCACTTCTCCCTTTCTGCTGCTTCTCGTGGGTTAAGCAAAGCATTTGGCCCTTTTACTGTGTTCTCTTTTCCATCTTTCCCTTGACAATAGTTTGTGTATTTTAAATAAAGATTTCATTCTGCCAACCCGCAGGAAGCTTTTAACAAGATGCAGCTGAGCATGTCGATATCTTATATCTTTTTACTGCTGTATGGGGGTGTTCAGCAACTTGAAACTCATCTCAACTTGAGCTCAAAGCTGGCATCTCACAGACAGTGCTCCCTGGGGCTGATTTACTCTTGCTGCTATACAACTATGCTTTGGTGCCCTCTAGAAGAACACAGCGTAATTTAAACAATTGAAGGTTTATATTCAACCCCCTTCCTCCTGTATCACTCCCTACTTAATAACACCACAAGTGTTAATTGTGAGTAGCTTTTTATAGAGATTTTATTAGTGATTCATTAGAGTTGGACTGACATATCTTTTCTGAGGATGACTACACCAAGCTGCAACAGTTAAAAATATTTCCTTATCTACCTACCTATCCAGCTCCTATAATATTATGTTTTATTTTTCCTTCTTAAATGAAGAGGCACCACTACTTGTTTAAATTGGTCATTGTCAGTGAACCATGTGTTTAAAACAACCATGACAAATGTGAAATAGAAATTAAAAAAGGAAAGTGGGATAGGGCAAGGAAGCATGGTCTTGAATATCAGCCATCTTACATTAGTCTCTTTTGAGGTTCTCTTTATTTTACCACCTTACTTCATTCACCAAAACTTTAGTTAGCCTTGTTACACTTAAGCTTAGAATTGATTTTAACAATCTCTATAATTTACATTTGTTTTTTGGGTCTTTGAGGGAATCAAGTACTTTCTGTCTTGTCTCAGTCATTGAATTAGGCTCAACATTGCCTCAATAGCAACTCCACCGTGATAACTTCCTGTTCTGATATGTCCTTTAAACATATTAATAGCATCGTCGGAAAACATCCTAATTATACAGTACTCCATAATGTGGATTGAAAATAAGGAAGAAAACAACTAAAAACAGGGCAATAAGGGAGCTAGGAGAAGCAACTAACCTGTTATAAGGGAGACAACGATCAAAAGAGGTATCCCATGAGTTTGGTGACTGATTTGTCAGTAGCTATCTCTCTCACTTTGCTACCTGTGAGAGTTTTGTTTTGTTTTCTTCATCTCTCAGTCATCAAAAATGGTGTGCACTTAATTTGTTCTCCCTTTTCTCCATCTTTCCTTCTAAAGTTATGCTGATTGGCAGAAAATGCAAGTAGAAACAATTTTATACCGATAATAGAGTGGGAAATCATGCACTTAATGAGTCTTATTTCATATGAAACAAGGAAACTCCTTGACTCTTCAGCTTTTATTTTGGTCAAGAGGGCAGAGTTCTAATTGACTAAATGAGTCTAATTTACCTAATTTTTGATAGATGCTTTGCTACCAGGAAAACTGCTTAGGAACCTTACAGGATAATGAAAAATATGACTTGATTATACCCAATTTTGGGAGTCTTAATGAGTGGAGTTATATTCTGATAATTGTGGATTCAAGGTTTCAGGGTTATTCCACTGAAATCATCATGTGGCTAATGCTAAGCACAAAATCTCAATGCTTTGGAAATATGGATTTTGATAGGATATAATATCATGATATACTTATTTTTTCATTTTTTGTACTAATCATTTGCTATACCTCCCCCCCCCCCAAGCCCCAAATCCATCATTTGGCCTTCATTGTGCCCCAGGAGTTAGCCTCTAGGAATTGCATCTACCCGGTTTCCCTTGTCCTTTGTCCTCTGTTGGGTTACAGTCAGTGAGAGGCACTGGCAGGGGGCAGTAGGAGAGAGAATTCTTGCCCCAAATTGCTCTGTAACTTACCTCTGAGGTATTTTCTGGGAGTGCCTGCATTGCTCCAGGAATACGCCCTTCCACAGTTCCAGCTCATATCTGCCACATCTTATCTCTTGCCCCGTCAGTTTTCCACTGTGGCTATAGGATAGATGCTCAAACATATCTCTTGTCACTTCCCTTAACCCAGTCACTCCTCCAGAAAGTATCCCTCTCTAAATTCTCTCCAAACCAAAATCATTCCTGATTGTGCCTTCTGTTTCCTCCAGGTGTCCTGATTAATACGTTTTTGTTAAAGTATTAAAAGATAACAAGAAATATTCTATTCAGTTGTTTCAAAGCTTCACATACTGTCCAATGTGTGTGGAAGTGCCAAAACATTACCATTTCTCAAACTGAAAATAACTTTAACATACTGTAAGAAAGTATTTGATGGTATAGTTGATCTGTATGGCCAAGTAATAACAATGTATTAATACTTTCCACACAGATATCATTTCTCTATGTATTGAATGAGCCCAATTCATCAAACTGCTAAAACTATCTCGGTTTTTCTTAAACATATATGTCAATGTTCTATAGTATCTAATTGCAAAAAATAATACATAATAATAATACATAAACATGTATCCTATTATTCTATAAAGCACATAATAGTTTGAAAGTACTATGATTTTCATCAATTTTTTAAAAGATTTTGTTTATTTATTTGTCAAAGAGAGAGTGCACAAGCAGGGGAAACAGCAGGCAGAGGGAGAAGCAGGCTCCCTGCTGAGCAAGGAGCCAGATGTGGAACTTGATCCCAGGATCCTGGGATCATGACCTGAGCCGAGGGCAGGTACTTAACTGACTAAGCCACCCAGGTGTCCCAATTTTCATCAATTTTAAAAACTAAATGAGTAAGGAAGACTGTATGGATCCATTCTTTCAATTATTAAAAGAAAAAGCCAATAATGATGATATAAAAAAGTGGCTTAAGTTATCAGTGAAAACCCAAAACAACTGGCCCATGCATATACTTTGGAAAAAGAAAAGTTGAACATGAATACTAAGAATGAAATCCACCAAGTTCTTTTAAGTAAGCATTTTAAAAGATGTAGATCATTTAAATTAACAAACATCAGAATACGTTCTTTAATGAAAGTAAAGTATAATTTGAGAGAGAATATGTAATTAGTCCTATGAATTTTTGGTCTATTTCTGACCTAAAAGAATAGTAAAAAAAGTATTTAATGCAAGATTTTACCTACACATCTCTACACAATTAAGGGGTTGTAAATTTTGCTTCTCCTGAATTCTGAGTAATTTTGTATTTTCTTTTATAAATTGAGTGTAAGAGTGGTCACAACCATACCTGTGCACATGCATATGTACGTACTATTTTATTGTTTTTTTAAGTTCATTAACAATATACTGTGGAAATATTAGATCTAGGAAACCTGAGGTACAGAAAACAGGTTGGTTAGCTGACCCAGCGCCACAAAGCAGTTAAATATTGGAGCTGAGACTTGTACCCAGGCAGTCTGGCTCCTGAGTTGCTATGTTCAACCAGTATTCTATGTCATAAGAAACTTTTTTCAACTGCATGTGCTTTTCTTTCTTAAGGTTAAGGCATTCTCAGACAATTAGCCAAAATTAAGAAATTTCTATTCAGTGACTAGAAAATACAGGTTGGGGATGGTGCAAAAAGAAAGTTGTGCTATCTTCTCTGAGAACTAATTTTCAATTTTTAAAGTGAGTTTTTTAACTTTATATTTCTATTTGAATCACTTCGCATTTTACATATTTTCATATGAAAAATCATTTTTATGTGTTTCACATATCTAATGATACCATAGAATAATCATATTATAAAAATAAAATTTCTGATTTTTTCTAGATATATTATGTACAAGTTGTCCTATTATCACAGTTGGCCACATTTGCTACTTTTCCCTTTTGTACATTTGTTTTTATCTATTCATGTTTATTTATTTCCCACCCTTACCTACAACCAGGAGGACAAAGTAATATATAGCTTCGAAGGTAATTCTATATATCACCTCTCTTTTATAATATGGGGTCAACTTTCTGGAACCTTTTTAAGATTTCTCCCTGTTTTAGTGAAGGACAATATGTTTTCCAGGTACTCATTCCTGAACTTTTGTTTATGTGTAATGATATTGTGGCAAGAAAAAATTATACTAGCATTTATTTTTATCACAGATTTTATGTATATTTTCAACATTTAAAATTGTAGATTTTTAAAATAGAAGCAAAAGGAAGAAATGTGACAACCATATCATATGGAACTCTGCTTTCTGGCATTCTGTATTTTATGGGTGATAAGCAAATTAGAAACTTATCTCCTTTTTATGGAAGGATATCAAAAGTAAATCAAAACAAGTCCATATAGGTTTTAGAATTAATTTTTCCCTGTAATTATCAATATCATAACACAAGATGAATTGGCCTGGTACTTCACCTTCTTCTCCACTTTACTCTCCTAAACCCAGTATGTGTGAAATGTTCATTTTTATATAACTAATGAGTGATAGAAGTTCTGTTAATTTTAGGGAACTTTCCCTCTCGTAATTTAAAGAATAATTTTAATGTAAAAACATTTATCTATACACATATGTGTGTATGTGTATATTATTTAAATTTAGCTTTTTGTTATTTAAATTGCAAAGTGTGTGTTTGATTTCATAAGCCCTCATGTCATTACACTTTATGAAAAAAGGTATTTTCACATTAAATTTTTAAGCAAATTTTAAATGAGGTATTGAACAATTACAGCTATACTCAAAAGGGAAGAATCAAAGATTTTCAGGGAGTCTTCTAGAAACGGTGATGAAATGATGTGCCCAGTGAGGAGTCACCTTTACAAGTTCGCTTCACTATTCCTACTACTAATCAAAATTCTTATCAGTTTCATCTAAGCTATAAAAACATGAACATAATAGGGATATAGATCATGAATATGAATGTGATGGGGAAAGGATTTATTAAAGCTAGCATGCTTCCCACCAAAATCTCTTCCTGCCACCAGGCCTCTCTCAGACACACATACACACTGGCCCCTGTGCGTCTCTGCTCAGAGCACAGGAGGTTATGTTTCCCTTGTCAACTCCTGTTTTCATCAGGCCCTCTAAGGCTTTTGCTGCCCTCGTTCTCAGATTCTTGTTATACACAAACCGGAGAAGTAGAAAAAATCTGGGAATGAAAAGACTCAGACCAGGGATTTGGGGAAACATTGAGTGGAAAGATAAGATTTAAGGCAGTTATAAACTAAGAATCTACCAAGCAATCACAAAATGTGGAAAAGTTGGAAAGAAGAGAAAAACACTATGTTCTGTGTAAGAGTCACTGAGGGATATGAATCAGGACCTCTGAATAATACTTTGAAGGGCTTAGTTTTAAAGACTGGGTTGAATTATTATTATTTTTTTAGACGTCTTATTTCTTCGGACAGTTAAAAGCTCTTACACCACACCATAAGGAGACTGGAATTTTTTTGTTGTTTAACACACATATATACACACAAAAAACTGTAGTCTTCACCCAAATATAGGTTACATAGTTTATAAATTGATTTTAAAATCTTAAGTTATTTTTAAAAGGTACCAGCATGAATTTAATATGGGTAGGATAAATGTATTTTTTCTATATTAAGTGTCTTTTTTTCCTAGACATTTCTCAACAAAGATGCATGACTTAAATTGAAGTTTTAATTAGATATTATTCAGATCTTTAGTGACCACTATAATACATGTTCTCAAAGACAACGTTTATACATTATGAATATTAATAAATGATTATCCAATAAGTAATAAAATGTTCTCTTTAACATTGATTTCTTTAGCAAAACACCTATAAACACTTTTCTCACTTTGATTCTTAAGTAGAAATGTAAAAATTGTTATTGAAAGCCACATTATTTTTGAGTAGTCAAATCAATGCTTCTTAGCTAATTTTATTTCCAAAGTCTCTCACCTCAATCTCCACTTAATAAGTCCTATATAACCACGATGCACAAAAATCTAAGACATACTTATCCAGACAAAAGAGATATCAGCCACATTCTCTATGTATTCTTCACCCTGCAGTTCCATTGTCCTTAAAATAGGTGGCAGCTAGATAGGACCAAAAGCAAAATAGACCCACCATATATAGTTTGTTTGAACACAACCTATATGTTTTCTGCCCATAGTAGAAAGGAGGGTACTGAAGTTCAATGGATTTAGCCAAACATATTTGGAGAACCTAACGTATGCAAAGTAAATAGTGTACATGTGTATCTGGGGCAGCTAAATGATTATTGCCTATAAACTAACATAATTCAGGAGTCTGGGGGCACAGGATTAGATTTAAAAAGATTTCACATGCAAAAGTTAATCCATTATCAAGCAACCTTGCAACCAACATTGAAATGCAGAATATTCAAAGAAAGCTACATTCCAGCAAAATGCTTAAATCCTCAGCTTGCCAAAACTCTGAACTGAAATTATTGATGCAATACGAAATTAAGGAAAGTTCTTAGAAATCTCTGGACACTTGGTAAGATTGCTCTCAAAGACCAAACATTAAAAAAAATTCATAGGTTATAAACAGTGTTGATGGAATTACAAACAAAGAAGGTGATTTTAACTAATTAGCTAATTCCAACATTGATCCTTTAAAATATAGCATAGTATCAAAGAAAATGAGCAGGGAATATTCTAGAAGAAACTTACTAAAATCCTGAGATTTCTGTGGGTAAGGATGAGCTATAAGGCAGTATAGGAAATGGAAAATGGCATGCGGTGGTAAGTACTCTAGAGAAGCAGCACTGTTAGATGTTAAAACAAGGGAAAAGGTTTCCTCCTGTTCGCAGCAGGTGGCAATGAGGATTAATATGAAAAAAAAGCAAAGAAAATTTGTGGGCCCAAACATCAAAGTGTTTTTTTAAAGATGAGTGTAAATAAGATTTTGCAAAATAATGAGAGAAATGCAGAGGAAGTTATTGCTTGAAATATATATATATATATATATATATTTAAGATTTTATTTATTTATTTGACAGAGATAGAGACAGCCAGCGAGAGAGGGAACACAAGCAGGGGGAGTGGGAGAGAAAGAAGCAGGCTCATAGCGGAGGAGCCTGATGTGGGGCTCGATCCCAGAACTCCGGGATCACGCACTGAGCCGAAGGCAGACGCTTAACGACTGCGCCACCCAGGCGCCCCGAAATATATTTTTTAAATAAACAGAAAATAGAAACAAATTTTAGAAACCCCTGCAATATGCTTTGTAAAATTAAGAAGATATGGAAACTACAATAAAAACAGAAAAATGAAAGCAGATAATAAACTAGAGTATAAAATTAAAAAGTTAGGTTTCTGATGAGGGTGGAGACAGGGACAAATAGGTAAAAACAATTGTAAAAAGCTACTCAAAACAATGGTAAAATGCTATCCAAAAAGTCAATAACAACAACAGAATGAGAAAGCAAAATGCAACAGAAATAGCAGAATTCATACTGCGGAAAATTGAAATTGAACACTAAGGTTTCTATGTAGTAGTATTTTTTTCTTAAAAAAAATTAAAGGCAAACATATTTCCTTTATAATGTTAATTAAAATGGGAAAGATAGGTGTGTGTATACATTTACAGATATAGATACTACATATATATCCTATATACCAGTTATGTATCTATCCTTTTATTCTAATGTTGTATTTACATGTGCAAAGGAAAGGCAACATGCACTGTAATACCTAGAACTCTTTTAAACTTTATGTCTGTATTTTCTAACATAAAATGATTTATTTTCATTACACAAAATATGTTTGAAAATATATAATTCTAAAATTTCTTTGAAATATATTCTGAAAGTACCTAAGTGCTTTTTCTTTTTTAAATGTTCTCATGGCTTCCAGTAGAATCTATACAGAATTTACAAAAGAAACTAAATCAAAGTAATTACTACATGGAAATTTTTACAGTACTCTAACTGGAATTTTATAATACCTTTCCTATTTTTCATCATACCTTATTTCCTGCTGTATATATTAAAGAGTAAAAGATGGTAAAACCAATGTTTCACCTCGTTTGAGAAGCTTTGCAAATTAAATTTTGAAGTAAGTCTTTGCATATTTTCTAAATATCTCTAGATCTTCCTGCTGTAATTAAATTTGTAAAGATTCACTTTGCACATTATGTCTCTCTTGACAAAAATTGTTTCCATTCGTAAATGGAACAAAATGATAACTGAATAGTGCCAGAAATAAAATAGTTCAAGGAAGTTCAAATACGTGGTCTTTGAAAGTTTTGCACAGGCATACTGTTTTTCTCAGTTCAGTTAAGTGATTCAGAATTGTGTTCCAGGAATAACCTTCAAAAAATTAAAAGGTACATTTGTATCAAATTGAGTGGCCCACTGAAATCAAATTGAAAAGATTTTAAAGTAGAAAAGAAAGAGCTTATAATGTGAGTGCATAAACGGTTGAACATTTTAAACTGTATTTGTTTTTCTTTTAACATTAAATATTCAGTACTCTTAAATCTCATATAGAAGTACATATCTGCACCCTTTCGATTTTGCATTATGGACATTTCATTATGAAAAACCATGGTTTAACTATATGAATCGCTTTACACTTCTTAACGAAAATCCATTATTTTTATTTTTTTAAGATATTATTTATTTATTTGACAGAGAGAGAAAGAGAGAGAGAGAGACAGTGAGAGAGGGAACACAAGCAGGGGAAGTGGGAGAGGAAGAAGCAGGCTCCTAGTGGAAGAGCCTGATGTGGGGCTCCATCCCAGGATTCTGGGATCACACCCTGAGCCAAAGGCAGACGCTTAACGACTGAGCCACCCAGGTTCCCCCGAAAATCCATTATTTTTAAGCACAAAATGAGAATCATACAGCCCATAGCAAAATACTGAATGCATAAGGGTTAAATTATTTCCTTATATTGACCTGTTGACTATGTATATAGTCAGTAGTGTTCAAAATACAAAAATAGGTTTCTTTCAGACATTCCCTAAATTAAACCAGGGTAATTGAAAATAGCTAATTTGATTTATTTCAATTTTTAGCTTTCTAAGTCATTATAAGATAAGATAGTTTGAATCGCTGTTCTAAACATGCAGTAGTTAATTTGAAAATCATAATTTTTTGAAACACAGAGAGGAGGAGAGGGACAAGAGCGGTGAGGCTTGTTTCTTCTTGTAGTTAGACTCTGTTATACTATTTTATACCATTTTATACTTAAGGAGAGGTGATGCTGCAATAAAGAATGTAGGTTATTTATTCCCTTTTTAGACTTTTCAGTGAACTTTTCAAGCCCTTTTTCTGAGATGTTTCTTCTCCATGGTAGAGCATTCCCAAGATAAGGAGCTGATTTTCCTATTACAAGTGCCATTTCAAAAGTGGTTTTAGTGGCTCGAACATTTGTCCAGAGTAACAAGAGAAAAACCACCAATGTGTATCATCATATAGGACATGGAAGATTCATCAGACTCAAGTGGCTTTCAGTCACCATCAACCTCAGCTCTCTGAAAATACAGTTTCACAAATGTTGCTTGTTATTAACAAGGCATTCTGTCTTTCTGCCTGATCTTACTTTCCCACATTATATTGTTTATATACGAAGAGAAAACACTAAAATGGTAAAATTGTGAACCAAATATTTTAAGATTGAATAAAGTCAACAAGCCTTATCATCAGGCAAGCCTGAGTTTTCTCTTCACATTCTGACATGAATCAGCAGAAGGTTAGAGAGAGTAAGATTCACTTTTCTGGAGAGAATGAATAGCAGCGTCAGTAAGAAAGAGAGAATGACTTTTCTTGAGAACAGCTATGGAAGATAATGCAGTGTGAGAGCTCTGTGTGTGGACTCAAGAGTCAAACAGCCTAGATTCAAATCCCTGTTTTTCTAGTTGCTTCTCTGAGTAAATACTTGGTTTCTCTGAGCAGTATATTCTCCTCATTTCTATTTATATAAAATTTCCTTCTCTGTAAAATGAAGATAATAATAAATTTCCTTTAGCCTCTTTCCCTGTAAAATGTTAATAATCATAATATCTCCCTCACGGACTTGTGAGAAATGTATGGATGAATTACACTGCTCGGCTTCCCTTGCTAGACATTTTATTTTTTATTGCTACTCTTGTTTAAGTTTTCAAAGTAGTTAAATTTGCGGGTGCCTGCCAAAACCACACTCCTGCTTTGACATTTCTCCTTACCAAAAGCTCCCACTAATGGGGCTCTATATGCATTACCTTCTGGGTGACCATAGCTGATTATACCAGGAGGGAAAGCTGATCCATGGGAAAACAGAACATCCTCTGATTTCCTACATTCTATTTCCAAGGATTTCAATACGGAAATTCAGACAACACAGTCTGAAGGGGACATATAGGGGGAACTCTGAAGTCATGAAGGTTTGGGGCAGGCAGACCTATTCAGCTGTGAATTAACAGAGAGAATTTACTACAAAGGGGAAGAGGAGGAGAGAGGATGGGAGACCGTGAGAGAAAGGAGGCTATGGAGTCATCAAATGGTATGTCAGCTTCTGACTTTCCCTCTCTACCTCCAATTTATAGGACCGTAAGGACTGGCTAAAATTTGTCTTCTCTACTTTAAGTCAGATAAAGGTATGCTCACCCTAATGAACTTGAAATGTGATGATTAATTTCTGTTTCTTCCAACTAAATGATCCCTGCCTCAGACAGATGTTTTTGTATTGAAAAGCTGTAAGTATAAAGTTCTGTTAAAAAAATGCATTAAGTAATAAATGCAAGCAAACTGTGGGGGAGGGGAGGAGAGAGTTGATCCCAGGCAATGCCAAGCATCTCTGTGCTGAAAGTGAACTTAGAAGAATTAATTTCTCTCGTATCAGCAATAGCTATTTGGAAAGAAGCTCATCAAGAAGAGACACTCTGAAACAAAAAGGGATACAATTTTGCAAAGAGGGATAGAAGTATTTAGAAAGGTCAACCCAAAACAAGTAATCTTCTACAAGGGTATGTTTCAGGAGAAGTTGACAAGATGATATCAGTTTACTCAGAGATTTGGGGGGAAAAAAAAAGGAGTCTAGGTAGGAGAAATGATGATGATGATAGTTGAATATTAGTGATAAAAGGTAATATTATGGGGAGGCTACAAAATGTAACATAAAGGGCTCTGAGGCTCGGCTTTGATAGATTTGTAGTAGAATCCCAATTCTGCCTTGGGCAAATGACTTCATCCCCTACACTCAACCTCCTTATTCTAAAATTGGAAAAGCAAGACTTGCCATTCAAGGTTGTCATGATGATTAAGAATAAGGATACTGTCAGGGGCGCCTGGGTGGCTCAGTTGGTTGAGCGTTCGACTCTTAGTTTTGGCTCAGGTCATGATCTCAGGATGGCCAGATTGAGCCCGGAGTTGGGCTCCACATATTCCACAGGGAGTGTGCTGGAGATTCTCTCTCTCTCCCATGTGCTCTCTCTCTCTCTCAAAATAAATAAATCTTTGAAAAAAAGACTTTCATTTTCATCAAGGACATTTTCATCAAACAGACCTATGTTGCTATGCTGTTTCATAACAAAGGCTCAAAAAATGAGGTTTTGGTGGTTTGTTTTTGGTTTTTGCTTCTTTTAATGATTTTTATTATTGCTTCCCAATCACAAGAGTTATTAACGAAAGGAGGAATGGAATCTAGCTTCGACCATCAAGCTTTAAAAAACAGGAAGACTTTACCCTAATCATTTATTGGAATTCATTATTAAATTGTTTACAATTTCGCCACATAGCAACTTGCTATTGTTAATAGCACATGAGATACTGAGGAACAACAAACGTGAGTAATTGTTGTTTGTTTATGTTTTGTAATGACATATCTCTCTACCCTCCATGTCACTTAAAGCAGAATGCCTATCTTTGTTCAAGTGTCTGAAAAGTTGTCATGTCCTCTCTATTCAGTTACAAGTGACTCTTAGGTTTACAATTTTAAAAAAATCTTAAATCCTTAATGCATTCATAAGAAATTTTACAACTTTTGTATGGTCAACAGAGATGATCATGTTGGGCAAGTCGCTTACTCTTCCTGAACATCAGTTTCCTCATCTATAGGGCAGGGTTAATAACAACTAACTCTTAAGGTCTCACCAAGTTGTTGTAAGGACAAATACCAGTCTCACCTGCAAAATCTTGAAAAACATATAAAAACTCCACGATTTCCAGCATGACGGGAAACAAACAAAGCTCAAAATGGTAAGCTTTTTTAAAAAAAAATCTGTATAATTAAGCCTGATTTCGTATTACATATGATTTCTCTAAATTAAGTCCTCTTTATTCACAGTAAGACCCATAGCCTATACAAAGCGGGGGATTAGAGCATCATCATGTGCATTAAGAAAGGTTAAACCACAAATGAAAACTTAATTATCAATGTGAGGGTATCAAATTACCCTTTTAGTAATTCATGATCAGCCAATTTGCATTTGGAATCCTTCTTTGAGAATAAGATACTTTAATTCCCTTGGCACTGACAAAATGTGTTGTAGTATATACTTCTAACTGCCTGTTCAATATCCATTCTCATTGTTTTTCTTATTAACTTCAGTTTGTTGGGGTTGGGCTAATGTACTTAGATAAAATTGATCATCTTTTTGTAACATTCTTTAATCCAGGGGAGGCCGTGGCAAACAATTTTGGCCCAATTAGATGCAAGCACCACATGGTGGGGCTTTGTGGAAATACTTGCAGAAAGAACATTGGTGGAGAACGAATGTTTGTGTCACTCCAAAATTCATGCGTTTAAATCTAATCCCAATGTGATGGTATTTGGAGATAGAGCCTTTGAGAGGTAATTAGGTCATGTGGGTGGAACCCTCATGAATGGAATTCATGTGCCCTTTTAAGAAAAGGTTAGAGAGGGGCACCTGTGTGGCTCAGTCCTTAAGTGTCTGTCTTAGGCCCAGGGCCTGATCCCAGGGTCCTGGAATCGAGCCCTGCATCGGGCTCCCTGCTCCGCTGGGAGCCTGCTTCTTCCTCTCTCACTCCCCCAACGTGTGTTCCCTCTCTCGCTGGCTGTGTCTCTCTCTGTCAAATAAATAAATAATTTTTTTTTTAAAAAAAGGTCAGAGAGCTAGCTCACCCTTATTTTATTTTATTTTATTTTATTTTATTTTATTTTATTTTATTTTATTTTATTTGATCATGTAAGAATACAACAAGTTGGCAGGCCACAATCTGGAGGAGGGCTCTTATCAGAGTCTGACAATACTGACCCCCTTGATCTTGGGCTTCCAGTACTTGGGCCTCTACTACTATGAGAAATCAACTTCTGTTGTCTATGAGTCACCCAGTGTAAGTAATTTGTTAGAGCAGACCAAACTGACAAAGACGGAAATATTACATCACCATGCTCTTTGGCATTTTCAACTTCTACTTTCTTCTTACTGGGAACCCAGATATGATGCCTATGGCATTGAAAGCCAAGGTGAGAATTACAGAGAAAACAGAAAAATGAGGCCGAGGTGCCTGCTGTTATCACTGAGACATTTTTCCACAGCAGACCCCTAAACTTCTTGTTTCACGAAAAACTAAGCCTTCATCAATTTAGGGCACTGTTGATTTAGGGCTATAGCCAAAAGTGTGCATCACTAATACTGGAGTCATCTTCAATATTTTAATATCAAGACGCAGGTTCATTATGACGAAGTGTATCTTTATAATTTAAATATGAGAAAGATAAAAAAGAAAACTATAAAATATTTTAAGATACATGGAATCAAGATGTTATTTTAAGTCTATATCAAATGTGAAAATGGGCAAGAAGGATGAGAAAACGAAGCACAACACTGTGACTAACTGAATATAGTTCACTCCATTTCAGTTTGAGGAATTCTTTTAATTCTCCCCCATAGAATATAGCTATAGAAACAAAAAACTTTTCTATAGTTAAGGTGATGTGCACATTTTTATTACTGATGTACACACACACACATAAATATACACATACACATGTGTAGATATACATTTATAAATCTATGAACTATGTTAAAATTTAAGGAAGCAAATAGAGAAAGAAATAGGCACACGATTTTGAGAAAATCTCAATTACCAACTTGATTCCACAAATGTTGTGCTTACTCATTAACTTAGGGTCACTTGCTAAATTTATGGCAGAACAAGTTCATCAGTCTACACTAAAAAAGTAATAGGAAAATAAAAGTACTTACAGCAATTATACTTTTGAAAGAAGATTAAATGACGTGTGTGTGTTCTTTCTAAAAAAACATGGAAACAATCATTATTTAGTCCAACTAAATTATATTCCTTGAATCATTGCTTAATAATATTTTACGCTGAAAAGGAATTTTAAGAATATGTTGTTCAATTAATTTTTTCCATTGTGAGAAAACGGAGTCTTGGAACAATGATGTAATTATCCAATGATGTTCGTTCAAATCAAATATGAAAAAAAAAACAATAAATTGTTGACTTTGGGATTAATATTCCCAGTGGCTAATAGGACTTGAATTGCCTTTCCAACTTAAATTGATGAGCACTGAGTAATATACAGAATTGTTGAATCACTATGTTGTACAACTGAAATTAATATAACGCTCTATGTTAAATATGCTGGAATTAAATGAAAAAAAAAACCTATGTAGAAGTAAAAATTAGTTGTAACTATGAAAATCTGTACAGGAAAATTTTAATTCTGTATTATGGTATAGAGGCTTAATATAGAAATCTAAGAAAATAAGACATGTAGGCACATAGGAAAATTTCAGAATTCCTCATTCACCTACTTGTAGAAAGAGGCAAATTATCTTGAATCACCTTATAATTAATAAATATTTTCTTGTGTTTCCTCTCCCATGCTGTTAAAATAAAAATAGGCATTAATGAGTTTTTTGTGGTATATTAAAGCGATTATTTTAATGTTGTACATATGTCTGTCAAATTATGATGAGTTATTTTATATCACTGTTACCTTTGCATGCCTTGCATCTTTGAAATCAGTGAAATTTATGAATTTCTTAAGTTCTAACTGTTAAGATTCTGCCTTTGCCTTTTCTAGGACTTCCTGGGACACTGCAACTGCTGGACAAAGTTTCTTTTCTTTTTCTTTTTTTTTAAAGATTTTTTTAAAATTTATTTATGAGATAGAGACAGCCAGCGAGAGAGGGAACACAAGCAGGGGGAGTGGGAGAGGAAGAAGCAGGCTCACATCAGAGGAGCCTGATGCGGGGCTCGATCCCATAACGCCGGGATCACGCCCTGAGCCGAAGGCAGATGCTTAACCGCTGTGCCACCCAGGCGCCCCTAAAGTTTCTTTTCAGTAACACATTCAAAACTAAAGAGAAATGAAAACTACAGACACTTCGGTTGACAGAAGAACAACAAAAACAACAAATAAACAACTAATGATTGCTTCTTATAGGAACTAGCATGCAAAACATCATCAACTTGCCTAAATATTTTTTTTCTTCTTAATTGTACATTGACCAAAAAAAGCAGGTAACCGTACGGCTCTCAATCTATTTTCTGAGAGAGTAAGAGTTGTGTTGTGCTACCTTACCCCACCGTTCATGCCTGACTCTTTATCTACTGAGAGCTCTAATTTCTAATGTAAAACATAACTAAGGTAGGTGCAGAAGATGGCTAAGAAAAGAATCAGTTCAAAGTAAGCATCATGGTGAAGGGTAAACATAAGACAGTCCATGATTGAAGAGAGCTTACAAGACATGAAGAACGTTGGTTCTTCCTGTATTGGACAAACATACTATCTCGCAAAGACAAAAAAAAAACCTAGACAATCAGAGTAATCACTCTATGAGAGTGGTTCATGTCCTGGGTATAGGAGTGGTTCACATCCTGGGTTCCAGGATGCGTTTCAAGGATTGCGAAGAATGCCTTGAAATTATATGTAGGTTTGTGTATTTGCATGCATCTGTGTAATACAGGACTGTTTGAAAGGAAGAGAAATACAACTCAAAATTGTTTATGAAAGGGGTCGATATATTGACTCATTAACAAAGCTCATGAAAGGACATAGGAGAAATTGCCATTGAAATAATTAGGCCAGGAACTTGGATGCCATTAAAATATCTGTCCCTGTTACTCCTCTTCTCAGCCCAACCCCAGCCTTTTTCTTTTCATATTGATTTCATTATATCCCACATAAGCCAGGGCAAGTTGTGAAACATTGAGACATGGCCAGATTCAGGATCGATTCACACATTAAAAGCCTAGCAACTAGAAAAGAGATTCCTCCACAATTTCCAATTGCAAAATCCTGGGAAAGTACTCTCGTTGGTAGTTTGGGGAAAAAAATATCCATCTTTCACTTGCTCTATCCAAATAAATAGATTATTATTTTTGCCTCAGTTCAAATCATATACACAACCGATTGATCATGGTGGCAAGAGCTATAATTGGCTTGGTAAATTAGAAGCAAATGACTTGAAGAAGTATTTTCTATGATAAGGGAGGAGCTATTTGGGTTCTATGGTAATCTTTTAAAATGTTTTAATTGGTCAGCTAGGCACAAGCAGACACACACACCAAAGATACTAAAGATGGTAAAGCCATTGCTAAAAATTTTGGTTACAGAATTTGTGTTCATCTTTTAACTTTCAACTACATCATTAATTCCCTACTAATAAGGAATTTTCCATTTTTACAGTGACCCATAGATACAGAATTTCTAAAACTTTTAAACCTTGGAGAGAGAAAATACAAATCAGAACCAAATACACATATTCCCTTCTAAAAGATGAATAAACATTCTGTAAGTGATATTTGGGCTACATTTAACATAGTTTTAAGTGAAATTTTCAGTTTTAGAACACATTTTTTTTTTTTGCTTGTTCCTTAACTCCATACTTTTAAAATGTGATGTGGTATTATATTATTTGGAATATTACTAATTCTACTCATATCTTTCTCAATTTCATAAATAAGAAACAGTTTGTGTTCTTTAAAAACTACAAGCTGGGGACACTGGGGTGGCTCAGTCAGTTAAGCGTCTGCCTTCTACTCAGGTCATGATCCCAGGGTCTTGGGATCAAGTCCCATATCGGGCTCCTTGCTCAGCGGGGAGCCTGCTTCTCCCTCTGCTTGCTATTCCCTCTGCTTGTGCTTTCTCTCAAATAAATGAATTTTAAAAATCTTAAAAAAATAAAAAATAAAGACTACAAGCTGAAATACAGAACTTTATTTACTAAATAATGAAAGCCCCCACCTTTAGCCTCTTATCATCCCCAAGAGTGCATCACTGTTAACAGTTTATAAGCTATCTGTACAGATATTTTTCTGCATACCTGAATATAAACTAATACTCATTTTATTTTTACTAAAATATCATATTAATATTTTCTTGCCACTTGAAAATACCTTTTTTTGGTTAATAAAAATCAAGAATTCCTTCCATTTCAGTAAGCTAGACAAATATGCTTATTTGTCTAATTCTTCTAATTGTATAATATTCCACAATGTTAATGGGTGCTATTAAATATTGAGTCCATACTATATGCTGGTTCATACTCTGAACTCTTTAAATGTCATATCCAAATCTTCACAAGCCAAAAAATCTTTGAGATGGAAATTATAGCTATATCATTGGTGAGAGACTGAGACAAAGTAAATAAAAGTTACCCAATAATTCTTTTAGTAGTGGACCTTTAGAATACCTCAAATATTTTTTCATTAGTGTAAATAATGCTGCACTGGAAAACTGAAGTGGACTTGCTCAGTAAAATAAGTTGCAAGTTTAAGTTTTAGAATTATGGCCCAGTTATCCTTCAACATTGCTTACTGCTATATATAATACTGACAAATTCAAATATTTTAATGTTTTTGCCGATCTGATAGGTGAATATTTGTACTTAACTGTCACTTGACTTTATCTTTCTTTGATGAAAATAGTTAAGTGTATTTTCACATCCTTGATGATACAGATATATTATTTACATATAGGTCAGTTCATATCACACCTATTTCCATTGGGTTGCTTTATTCTCTCTTGGGTTACTTTATTCTTAACAATTTATTTTTTCCCCTCTGTTTTGGAATGGAAATAATAATATGCTACTTAGATCTCCCTCTGTGGGGAGCAATATTGATTCATGGTCCTCAGTGCTGCCTTTCTGGATCGACTGCCAGGTTCACTCACGTAAGACACATCCCAGCTCACAGAGAGCTGCTCCCAGCCGGTGACAGCAGGACCGACATGAGGCAGGCCCATTGCAGCGTGACTAAGAGGTGCTCTCTGTGGACTTTGGCTTGAGGATTTTCTATCAGAACAGCAGAAAGTATCTTGTAGCTATGAAACTTGAGAGTTCAAGACTCTTCCTACCCAAACTTCCTTTCTTTGCTCTCTCCACATTATCTTCTGGATCCAGATCTGAAGCCCTCATCCCCAATTCTGACTTGGGGTTTGCTTTTAGATGGATCTGGATTAATGCACTCTTCAACTCTGTTTATGAGAATCTTTTACAATAGAGGTTTTGTAGTTGCTTTGTCTTTTGTTTTTGGTTTTTAATAAATTTATCTATCTCACTGTGGTTTCTAAGTTTCATTAATTTCTTAGCACGGTTTTTCAACCTCTGTATTAGAAAATAAAATTTCTTTATGTTTTCTTCCAGTACTTCTATGCTTTTGAAGTTTTTTTAGTCTTTCTAATTCAACTGAAATTTTTTAATGGTGTGAGGTAAAGATATAATATTAGTTTCCAGATATATTGTTAGTTGCCACAATAACATTTGTGGAATCAGCTGTCTGTTCCTTGTCACCTTTAATCACAAAATTTCCACAGAAATACATATATATCCATTTCTGGATGTTTTAATAGGTTCAGCTTAACTATTTGTAAATATTTGCTGTAGCTTTGCAATACTTTGGTTATCTGGTATAACATATTTTCTTTATTTTCAAATAGTTGCTTGTTTTTTGGTCTGTTTCTTATTTTTGTATATTTATTTTACCAGCTGAACATGAGAATCAAGTTAACAAATAATTTGGAAGTATTATTAATTAATTGAATGTACAGAAAACATGTATTTGAAATACTAGGTCCTCTTATTAAGGGACATGATTGGCCTCCCAATTATAGTATTCTTTTTGCCCTTCTGTGAAGTTTTATGGTTTTGGGCATACAGCTTTTGTTGATTTCTCATTAAATTATTTCCCAGGTATTTTATACATTTATTGTATTGCTTATCTTACTTTTAATTTTCTTTTTTTTTTTTTTTAGTTACAAACTGTTGAACTATAATATATTTTATATATCTTAATGGTGTTAGCTTAAAAGGAACAATAACAAAAGGCATTCCATTTGAAGGTGTGTAAACTATAAATAAATTAATCAAATACAGACAAATATATTTGCTGGACATGATATTTTTCTATTCAAAAGCAAAAATAACATTATTTTTTGAAAATATGAAAAAATTAACTAAAATTATTATTATTTTTTAGAGGGCAGAGAGGGGCAAGGGAGAGAGAATCTTAAGCAGGCTCCATGTCCAGCGTGGAGCCCAACATGGGTCTGGATCTCACAACCCTTAGATCATGGATGTGAGCCAAAATCAAGAGTCCAATGCTTAGCCAACCGAGCCACCCAGAGGCCCCCAACTAAAATTATTTTAAATTAACTTTGGCTTCTTAGCTACTTGCATTTCTTTTCTAACCTTGTTTATAACTTTAGCTATCAAAATCTATAGTTCCTATGTATTTGCCTTTTATTTTATCTTTAAAAAAACATAAAAAATTAATTTTTCAGGGATTAAGATTAATTATATATTCTTCCATATCTTAGCCTGATCCCCCATTTAAGTAACTTACTTCTAAAATATAGAAATAGCACTTTTGTATGCTGTTGAAGATGGGATGATAGAAACAAGCAAAAGCAAGGTAAAATGTGAAATTCACATCTTCCTATCAGCTCTTACATGAGATATCTTTGACAGAAACCCAGGTTATATTTCAAGCAACTGAATGTATTGTGAAACATTTTAAGATGCCTTTCCAAATTCTAGCCCAAATGCACTGCTTCTTTTATTATCAAGTGAAATATATCCATAATATGTTGATTACTTAAATTTTGGGCTTTGAAACTCAGATCTGTGAAACATCATATCTCTGACACAATAATTGTTGTTATTTAATAAAGCCACTTATTTACTTTTGTTTACAGAAACAAATCAAAGCAAAAAATTTACTTGATTACTCACAAGTTGGAATGGTTAGCAAAGCTGAAGGAGATTGTCATTTTACATTTAAATCTTTCCTGGGTGCCAAAAAAAAAAAAAACTTTATTGGGTGCATTTTGGAAATAAATTTTGTGAAATAAGGCAGAATAGCTAATGAACACCTTATCTTAAACATTGTTCTTATTAGAAAAGCACACAATATAAAAATACTGAAATAAGTGGTTCAGGTATATCCTTTAAGAATAAAATCTAATATTTGTCGAGTACTTCGCTATTTGGAAAGCATGCATAAGAAGAGTTTCCTGTTCAATAGCTTACCAGCTGGGTCTAATTCTGCAGAGGTCACTTTAGCTCAGTGGCAGTGAACCAGTCACTTAACTTTTCTGTTACATGAACAGTGAGTCCTTATGCCTCTCTCACAGGGATTTTGTGATGATTAAATAACAACGTGCAAATGAACATTCTTTTTATAAAAAACTATGCAAATGTCAATGATGATCATTCGACAAAAAAAATCATAATTCAAGCACTTTATTTTTAAATAATTTAAACACTAAGCAAAAGCCACTGAAACAGCTGTGTTTGTTTCTCAGCTGTCACAAGTCCACATTTATAAAATTAGATAAAATCAGAGAAATGTGGTTTACCACTGATAGGTAGCTATATCAGGTAAGAAAAATTACCTTGTTCAATAAATATTTGGTCTGTCCCTGCCTCCATTCAAATAGATCTTGGGTCATGGTGCATTTTATAGTAACAGACAAATGTATGCTTTAATTAGGGCCTGAAACTAGATTCTTAGTTTGACTTTTCTTTCACTCACCCGATTCCATTTTTTTCTATTTCCTGTTCCCTTGTCCATGGTTATAGGAAAGAACTTATCCCTTTCAAACTTCTTCCTCTGGGGATGAAAGAAAATAAGGCAATTAAAAGTTTTAGATGTCTATACGCTCTTCAAATTTCATCTCCTTTTACATTTCCTCTTGAACACTGTTACTTTAGCAATACTCACCTTCTTACACAATTGCTCTGGAATATCAAGCATGCTTTCACTTATTCTTCTACCTCTGATGCTTATCCTTAGATATCTGTCTTTATCACTTCATTTGGGTTTTTGTATGAGCATACCTTTTGCAGTGAGATCATTCCTGACCACACTATTTGCATCCCCAACTCTTGGCATGTCTCTCTTTTTTTTTTTTTTTTGCTTTATTGCTCTTGTTTCATTACCACCTGCATATATTTTTACTTATATGTTTGTTGTCTATTTCCCATTAGAGTAATAACTCTAAGAGGGCTTTTACTTTTCTTTTCTCTTTTCTCTCTCTTTTTTTTTTTTCTTTTTTGGTCTGCTTCCTTATCTGCTATGCTTGGCACATAATGGGCATTCAACAAATATTAACTGGACAGATCATACTATACCAAAAATGACCTTTCTTTACTTAAAATTTTTTTAAATTGTTAACATACAGTGTTATATCAGTTTTAGGTGTACAATATACTGACTCAACAATTCTATACATTACTCAGTGTTCATCATATAAGTGTACTCTTTAATCTCCATCACCTACTTTATCCATCCCCCTTCCCATGTTCCTCTGGTAAGCGTCAGTTTATTCTCTAAGTTAAGTTTATTTCTTGGTTTGTCTCTCTCTCTTTTTTTAATCCCTTGTTTTTTTGTTTTGTTTCTTAAATTCCACATATCAATGAAATCTTATGGCATTTGTCTTTCTCTGACTGACTTACTTCACTTAGCGTTAGTATATCGAGTTCCATTCGTGTTGTTGCAAATGGCAAGATTTCATTATTTTTTATGGCTAATATATACCATTCCATTACACACACACACACAAATATATCTATATCTATCTATATCTATATCTATCACATCTTTATCCATTCATCAATTGTTGGGTGCTTGGGCTGTTTCCATAATTTGGCTCTTGTAAATAATGATGCAATAAATATAGGAGTGCATGTATCCCTTTGAATTAGTGTTTTCATATTTTTGGGGTAAACACCCAGCAGAGCAATTACTGGATCAAAGGGTAGTTATATTTTTACTTTTTTGAGGAAACTCCATGCTGTTTTCCACAGTGTCAGCAACAGTTTGCATTCCCACCAATAGTGCATGAGGGTTTTTTGTCCACAACTTCACCAGCACTTGTGGTTTTTTATTTTAGCCATTCTGACAGGTATAAGGTGATATCTCATTGTAGTTTTGATCTGTATTTCTCTGATGATGAGTGACGTTGAGCATGTTTTCATGTCTGTTGGCCATCTGGATGTCTTCTTTGGAGAAGTCTGTTGATGTCTTCTGCCCATTTTTAAATTGGGTTATTTGTGTTTTGGGCATTGAGTTTTACAAGATCTTTATATATTTTGAATACTAACCTTCTATCAGATATGTCATTTGTAAATGTCTTCTCCCATTCAGTAGGTTGCCTTTTAGTTTTGTGGTTGGATTCCTTTGCTTTGCAGAAGCTTTTTATTTTGATGTAGTCCCAATAGTTTATTTTTGCTTTTACACTCCTTGCCTCAGGAGACATATCTAGAAAAATGTTGCTAGAGCCAGTGTCAGAGAAATTGCTGCCTGTGCTCTTTTCTAGGATTTTTATGGTTTCAGGTTTCACATTTAGATCCTTAATCCGTTTGGGGTTCATGTTTGTGTGTGGTGTAAGGAAATGGTCCAGTTTCATCCTTTTACCCATAATTGTTCGGTTTTTCCAGCACCATTGTTGAGCAGACTGTCTTTTTCTCATTGTATATTCTTTCCTCTGTCAAAAACTAATTGACCATATAACTGTGGGTTTATTTATCATTTTTTATTCTGTTCCCTTCATCTATATGCTTATTTTGTGTCAGTATCATACTCTTTTGATTACTACAGCTTTGTTACATATCTTGAAGCAAAGGACTTTCTTTGAATGTTCGATACATTGCTGTAGCAAATCAAAGCATCACTCCAGGAAGCAACTTAAGTGTCCATTGATAGATGAATGGATAAAGAAGCTGTGTTACACACACACACACACAGGAATATTACTCAGTCATACAAAATAATGAAATCTTGCTATTTGTGGCAACATGGATAGACCTAGAGGGTGTTATGCCAAGTGATATAAGTCAGACAGAAGAAGACAAATGTCGGATTTCACTTATATGTAAATACCATATGATTTCACTTATACGTGAAATACAAGTAATACCATATGATTTCATTTATATGTGAAATCTAAAAGCACTAAACAAATAGACAAACAAAAACAGAAACAAACTCATAAATGCAGAAAACAAACTGATGGTTGCCAGAGGGAAGGGAGTGGGAAGATGGGCAAAATTAGTGAAGGGGAGTGGGAGATATAGGCTTCCAGGTACGAGATGAATAAGTCATAAGAATGAAAGGTATAGCATAGGGAATATAGTGAATAGTATTATAATAACATTGTATGGTGACAAATTGTAGTTACGCTTTGGTGAGCAGAGCATAAAGTATAGACTTGTTGAAACACTATGTTGTACACCTGAAACTAATGTAACATTGTGTGTTAACTGTACATCAATAAAAAATTCAAAATAAATGATTAAAAAATAAAATAAAATTATGGCTCAGCTGGTGAAGGAAAAAAAAGAAAATTGCTCCAGGAGAGACTGTGGTGTTTTGAAGAAAACAAAGATTGAAAAAGTTTAGGTTATGGTCTAAAATCTGCAGCACTACTTAGCCACAGACAGTTGAAGTGTGGCCAAAATGTCCACAGAAATAGATTAGCAAAGGCCTCGAATGTTAATATTGTGCTCTGATTAATGATACTGAAACAAGAACAAAGCAGCCCAGTACAGGTTACATGGGACAAGAGAAACAATGGGAACAATAATGAGTCAGAAAAGACAAGACTATGTCCTTAGCCCTTAAATTACATATTACATATCTCTCTGGTGCAAAAGAAGAGCTAGTGATATAAGAAACCTGTACATCTTTTATAGTTTACTTTCTATGTGGTTATAAACTATAGTTCTCATTCCTGAGGGTGTACTAAATGACTTTCATCAATTTCTATTGGTATCTTCATGAAACTCCAAGCCTCTTTACACATGAGACACTGAGATTATTTGAAATAAAATGTACCTCTGACTGATGAGAGTCAAGGTCCTACTGCTGAACATTCACTTTGAGGTAGGATGCCATGGTGTAAGAATTCAATCTGTGTGAATTCAAGTACCCTCTTCAATACAACAACTTCACTCTCTGTCAACACTATTACCTATAACATTATTTGGATGCAAACAACCAGTTTTCCATTTGTTCCAAATGCAGAGTGCAGTTGTGTCAATGGCCCACAGGGGGAATCCTTGAAGCTACCCTACTTAAAAAGAAAGAAAACATGCTCATCCTGCTTCCCACATTTCCCTCCACAGACTGAACTTTGGAACCAGGAATCAAGGGACTATGGGGGAAAGGTTTATGCTGACTTGAAGAGACAGAAGCTTGGCTTAACTATTGAACACAAAGATTCCATAGACAAGGGAGATGAGTGAAAGCTGTTTTGTTGTTGCCTCCTGGGTAGTGCTCTTAATTCACAAGTATTTTATGTTGACTAGCTGCAAATTGGGGTCCTTGTTTCAATTTGTCCTAAGGTAGCTCAACATAGTTTTCTCTAGTTATATCATTACTTTTTTTTTAAAGATTTTATTCATTTATTTGACACACACAGAGAGAGACAGCCAGCGAGAGAGGGAACACAAGCAGGGGGAGTGGGAGAAAAGGAAGCAGGCTCCCAGGGGGAGAAGCCTGATGTGGGGCCTGATCCCAGGAATCCGGGATCACGCCCTGAGCTGAAGGCAAACGCTTAACGACTGAGCCACCCAGGCGCCCCTATCATTACTTTTATCTCTTGTTAGAGTTAGTGTGAAAAAAAAACAAATTACATCAAGGTATCAGACAGATGGATTCTATCTATGTTGGGCTGATTTTGCTTCTTCTTTTGCATTTGTCATGCTGAATTATGTAGGTACCTACCTAATAGTAATAGATGACAACAACCAAGATTTTTTAGGTCTTTATAATTTGTAAAGTAACATTTTATAAGCTTTCTTTTACTTAACCTTTGCAATGACTTGTGAGGTACATACTTGCCTCATTTTGCACACCATGAAAATATGAGGTTAGGCAATTTACCCAAATTATGTATTATAAATGACAAAGAATATTTAAACATATATTTTATTACTCAACATCAATGTTACCACATTAAAGAGTGACTTTCTGATTTGTTAAATGTCCGTACAGCAGAAGAAAGAAGTATATTCACAGTCCATTTGTGTTTCATTCATTGCTTCTTCATTGTAGAGTAACAGATTTCTAACTCAACAAAGATGACTCTTGGTAGTGTGCATATGAAACTCTATTTTGTAACCAATAACTACCAGAAAAAAATGATTTTTTGTTTATAATAATACCATTTGTATTTACCCTTTCAAAATAATCATCAAATACCGATAAATATTTTTTGAGGAGGAGAAAGAAGGCATCAGTTTGCTAATAAAAAAAGAAAGAAAACTATTTTGACCAAAGATAGATGCAAATAAGTCAAACTTTGGACACATAGAGTACAAGTTTTTAATCTAACACAGCATCTTTGAGCTAGTTTTCTTTTCTTTAAGAGAACTAATGTAAGTATTTTAAAGTAGCATACACTTTGTTCCATAAAGTTATCGACTCCTGTATCAGTCCAACTAACCCAGACATCTAAATGTCCTCTGAGAGGTCTTTTTGTTTCAGAATTTACTAAAGTAAATCTTTCAACTTCACTAACCTAAAGCAAAACTACCCGGAAGAAAATCTATACGAATAAAAATTCTGGAAACATATTAGACTTTAAATAATACTTTGAACAAGAAGCATTTTCAAACGAATCCTTTACCAATGTTATTTCCACATCTGAAATTTGCTCTCTGTTTATAGCTTTAGATTTATAGTCAGTTAAAATATTTAGGGTTTTGAGCCATAATCCAAATTTAGAGAAAGGTTACATTAATTGTGATCTAATGCAATTCATCCATTTCTCTACAATGCTGGTTACCTTTCAATATGTCACTCAATTTAAATAGAATCTCCTTCTTTTTTCACTATTTTCCCTAATGACTAGTTTCTCAGCAATGCAATGCTTCCAATTTTTGGAAACTTTCATCTTAATATACTATTAATGCCAAATGAATGCAGTACAAAAATTGTTATAGTAATAGCCTTTAAAACATAGGGACCTACATGAAGAAAAATATGTTTAGTGTGAATAAACTTTAAAAATTATTTTTATCCATAAAATCTGTAGGAATACCAGGTACCTATTTTGACAAATATAAGTTTGATTCACACTTAACTCCTCCACTCTGGTTTAAATGTCACTTTTAACTTGTTCAACATTGCTCAACTAACATGAATAAAACATTTTAAATTATATAATAATCAAATGCCTGTTTTGTCAGGTAACCTTAAAGGTTCTCTTAAACTTTTCACATGCTCAGTATCAATTCAGAATTGATATCAGCATTGTAAATTATTACTTTATTCTCATTAGTAGGTTTTTATCACCTATAGTGACATGTCAGTAGCTACTTTAAAATGTAGCACCTTTTTATTAAAAACATGTAAAAACGAACAAAAGAAGAGCTATAGTAATAATAACAGCACTGCTTTAATTTTGACAGTGAATTAATATCCATTATATCCATTGACCTTCCCAATAATCTGGTATTTAAGAAGGAGAGGTTATTATCCCTCTTTTATAGAGAAGGAAACCAGGACTCATAAAGTTTAAATGATACATTCAAGGTCACTTTCCTAACATGTGGAAGAGCAGTCATGGAGGTCAGTGCTAGAATTAGAATTCCAAGGTCAGTGCTTTATCTATTCTACAAAATAGCAACACTGCTTTGATACATCTTTGAACTTTAATAAAGAACAAACATTTTATTGTTGCTATATATAGGGAGCAAAATGCAGCTTTTTCACTGGAGCTGTGAAATGAAATTAATTTCCTTTGTGCATTTTGATGGTGATTATAATGTATATTTTATTTATGAGGTTAAAAAAATAAATTTAGGTGCTAACAGTTCTGAGAATAAATACCAAATAATGTTTAAAGAGAATATAAAAGAAGTCATGACATCCTGGCATTTTTTCCCTGTTTTTGAACTAAATTTTAAAAGACGAAAATTATCCAGATGGTTTTGCTGCATGAAAAGTGTCTTGAAATGATGTCTATTTTAAATCCTTATAGACTTAGATTTTTATGGTACACTCAAATATCAAGGAAGGCAGCCCATAATGCAAGGCTCAATATTTTTAATCTTAAACCAATAAACACTTATTATTTTCTAGAATAATATCATTTTTGTGATTTATTCTTTAAGTGGTGTATAAAACTCAAATGTTCAACAACTTTGGGCACTTGGTTTCAACACTAGCTTTCTGAACTTAGTAATCATTTGCTCTGAAAACCATTTCCAACACATTTCTGAAGACGGTGGCTGTAATTTTAGTAAAGCACTCGTCATCACCATGCTCGCATGTATCTTCTTCCTTAGAACCTAGTAAAAAGTATTAAATCCAAAAGTCCAATATCAAAATGTACTATTTATCTGTAAGGGTTTTGTTAGCCTGCAATAAAATAGAGGGAAAAATCACACATGTGTGCCAAATTTAAATCATTATAATTATTGAAATAAAAGTTTTCAGCAAAAGCCACTAACTCAATTTAGAAAAGTATGTTAGTTATCTTTTGTTACAGATCAAATAATAATTACTATTACCTAAAACAGTTTCTGAGGGTCTAAAATCCATGTGTGGCCCAACTGGGTGGTTTTGGCTGAAAGCCTCTCATGTAGTTTCATCACAACTGAGGTGGCATTATCTGAAGGCTTGACCAGAGCTGTAGGAGCCGCTTCCAAGATGGTTCACCCACATGCCTGGGGGGTAAAAAAGTTTTCTGTTTAAAGTTTTTATTTATTACTGAAACTGTCTGACAATTTAGATATTTAGGTTAACCTGAATTGCTGGAGAGCCTTAAGAATACTTCATTCATTTATATCTTTCTCTTACGTAATTCTAAAAATATGAAATAATCTATACACCATAACTTACATTTTAAACAATGTTTGAAAAATACCTCATCAGTATTTAATGCGTTAAATGATTATATCCTTATAGCAGGAGAAATGTGTAAGGTATCAAAATTTCAATTATTTAGATTAATACAGATCATATATTCTCATCAACCAGAATGTTGGCATATGACCTTCTTTTATATTAATCTTCTTTACTATAATGAAGGACTTTGACATTTCAGGCTATGAAAGAGTGGCTCCCTGCCTCTACAGTATGGACAATCATCTTGTATCTTGGAAAATGTTCCTTCTGATTTCATTCAAATTAAGGTCATTTTGAGAACCAAAGACCTTCTACTAGAGGTATTCACTTCTGGAGCTCCAGGTATGCTGGAGATTGTAATCAGGTTGCAGCAAAGAATCTTCCAGACTTGGAAAATGTTATAGTTCTGACAGAAAAAACAAAACAAAAATAAAAAAACACCCAGATAAAAGAGGGGTAGGAAGACTTCCGTATTGGACAAGATAGTAAATAATAACTTCAAGTAGTATTAGATATTTGGAATCTGCATTTTCTTACACAGAAGAAAATATACACTCAGAAGCAGATGATTTACAGGCAGCATATTGGAGTTGTACTTACTCCAAAGACAAACAAACCTGTTTCTTCGCTTGAGTAAATTTCAGTTAGCATGTATGAGACCTTACAATAAAGACACACCATACACCAAGAAAAAGTAGTTGTTGATATCATTACCTTCATTTTGTTCATGAGAAAACTAAAGCTCAGGGACACCTGGGTGGCTCAGTAGGTTAGGTGTCTACCTTCGGCTCAGATCATGATCCCAGGGTCCTGGGATCGATTCCTGCATTGGGTTCCATGCTCAGTGGAGAGCCTGCTTCTCCCTCTGCCTGACACCCCACCCCCAACTTGTGTGTGCTTTCTCTCTCTCTCTCTGTCAAATAAATAAATAAAACCTTAAAAAAAAAAAAAGAAAACTAAAGCTCAGCAGGACCAACTAATTTGCCCAAGTAAAAGCTGGTCTTAGGATTCACACCAGGGGTGTTTAATTGCAATGTAAGTGTTCTTACTACTGTATCTTTAAAAATAATATTCTAACACTGCCTGTTTATCAATATCTAAATAGAAGTATAGTCTGCATATTCATTTTTACTCATATACACAAAAACTACATTGAATATATTTGACCTAATTTGATACTATTTGCTCCTCTTTTGATGGCTATTAGAGAAAATTTAATATATAACAAAAATGTTTGGTTGCCTTTTTTCTACAATACCATACTTTATAAACATATTATATATAATAATTACTGATGAAATGTTACTTAAAATAGTTAAAGGTGAAAATTCAGACCCTTGTCCAAAAAGTGCTGTGGAGTAATGTAAGAAATATCTAGTGACATCATGAAGTTAAGATGGTGACATATGGACTGAGACAAGGCCAGATAACTACCACACACTTCAATGTGATTAACTGAAAGTGACAGGCATTACATAGCTTGGTGAACCCAGTGACTGAAGAGGGGAGGAAACGACAGCTACTGGGGATTGAACCAATTCCATTTCAACCAGTTCCCTCTTCTTGTGCCAAAAACTTAGAGTAGAGAGAACCAGACAGACATTGATTTTTACATATTTGTATGTATGCACACGAAATGTATAAGGATAAACATAAATTCAAATGTTGAAAAGAAAGGTATTGAAATAAGCAATCATGAAAACATTGTGAGTCTTCTGGCTAATTACTTACTTTGGTAAACATTCAGATACGTTCCACTATGCAGCTAAAATTAACCACAACAAAAATTTCTCCAGACTGTTTGTAGTATTGGAAAGAACATGGAATGTGGTAATAGTAGAGCTGGCTGAGTGCTTGGCATGTGTACACATTGATTCTTCTGTAAAACCAAAAGGATCACATCAAATATATTACATCATGTAACTACAAAATGGGATCCAATTAGACTATCTGAATCTAGACCCAGCTGTTAATCCATATTACCCTGGACCCAATTTCAGATTCCTTGCTTCTAAAATGGAAGCAATTGTTGTTCTTCTTCCATAGGGCATATATAGGTTTAAATGAGATATTGAGTGTATGCTATACACTGAACACATGCCTGGCTTATAGTAAGTATTCAATGAACATCAACAAATATTATTATAGTTTCTGTGGTTACCACTCCAAAGAACCAAAACAAAGAAAAACAAACCCCAGATCAATAAGTGTCCTTAGGTGTATTTGGAAAATTTTAACCAAGGAGAAAAATACAAAAAGAAAGTTAACACCTCTGCTTGCACTCATTACTTTTGACTAGTATTATCATTTTTACTAAGATCATTAGTATTTACAGACTGCCTAGGACAGAAGTGTCAAAATACAGAGCATATTAATAAATATATGTATATTTAATTAATAAATATATATGTTTATTTAATATTGTTGAGCCTTTATAAGAATTATTGCACAGTACAGCTAATTTTCAAGAATAATCAGTCAAGGGGCTCCTTGGTGTCTCAGTCGGTTAAGCATCTGCCTTTGGCTCAGGTCACGATTCCATTGTCCTGGGATTGAGCCCCTCATGGAGCTCCCTGCTCAGTGGGGAGCCTGCTTCCCCCTTCTCCTACTCCCCCTGCTTGTGTTCTCACTCTCTCCTTTTCTGTCAAATAAATAAATAAAATCTTTAAAAAAAAGAATAATCAGTCAAAAAACATCAAGCGTTTTCATAAAAAGAGTTTAGTTCATTTGTTTGCAAAAAAAGATGAAAAGTATCTCCTTCAAAAATTTGAATATAGTTCCAAAGAGCATCTAAATATGGAGAAGCTTATTTTACCTGAACTTTCGAACCTGTTGAAAAATTCCTCATGAGGATCTTTGTTTCTCTATTTCTCAATCTTTGAAATCCTGGTACTTGCTCTCCCTGTTTTCTTTCATTTTATTTCATCAAGGATTCCATACTTCATTTTCCTCTTATATGAACTTCAAATATATCTGCTATTTATTCTTCAATAGCATGGCTCCTCTGCTTAACTACAGTGACAATAAGCCTGCAGAATTACTGAAGAAATATGTCCTATTTCAAAACAAAATGAGCTCTTCACCCATAAGCCCCTGATTATATCTCTCCTTCTGATTTTTAAGAAAATTTTGCTCTTACCCACTTTAATGAAGCACATTAGCCCTTGGAATACCTTTTTACCCTTTTTCATTACCTTTACTACATATAAAATATGGTAGTTGGAATCTAAATTGGCTAAGGAAACTTAAAATATAGCAGGTAAAAAATAATTATGTTATTAAATCACTTTATCAATTTGTTTCATAAAAGTTCTGTCTCTTCAACTTTCCCTAAAATAATTCAGTGATTATTGGGGAAGTGGAAAACAGAGGTTGATGGAAGAAATTAATAGCCTTTTAAACACATGCTAAAACCTGGCCTGCTGGGTATTTGAATCAAATCGAAAAGTCTAAATGAAGGGGCTGATTCTGCTGTCCGCCTCACTGGACAGGTGGACCCTTCTTTCCCATGTTTATAGATCGGCCTGCTCAGTTGAAAAGGACTATCTTCTCTGATAAAAAAAAAAAAGAAAAAAATATATAAGACCAAAAAATCAGTCATTTATACCAGCAGATGAGACCAATTAAATTAGTCCTTTTCTGTTATAAAATAGCCTAATAAATTCAGGAGTCTCTACCTATGTTTCTAACGTTGTGTGTATACATTTTCAATGAGACAGCTATGCCAGAAAATGACACTATCTGTGTGACCTTAAATAAATTATTTAACTTTTTTGAAAGTTGTTATTCAGTATTTTATGGGTTTCACTCTACCCCCAATTTAAGATTATAAAATAAAAGCCTGGGAATATTCATTAAAAGTGAAAGATGGTAGAGTTTAATTTTTCATCTTTGAATAAACAGCATAAAAATTTGCCCATTAAAAAGTATTAAAATACTTTAATAACAAACATCTCACTCATTTAGCTGTTAGTCCTGCTATTACTAAACTATTCTCCCTATAGCTGCATTGTTTGTTTTTTTAAGATTTTATTTATTTATTTTATTTGAGAGAGAGAACAGAGAGCAGGGGGAGGGGCAGAAGGAGAGGGAGAAAATCTCATGCAGACTCCATGCTGAACAGAGCTTGATATTCCACCTCCAATACCATGACCTGAGTGGAAACCAACAGTTGGACACCCAACCAACTGAGCCACAGAGGTACCTCTTTCTAGATGCATTGTTAAATATTTAGCAGATGCCTACAAAATTAGGATTCTCTTAACAGTGCCTGCCATTATTGAAAACTCACCAAATGCACAGCATTATGCTAATAGCTACAGGTAAATTAATAAGAAAAAAGGAAACTTCTTGTAAAAGGGTGACTAGGTAATTTATCATCCAAATCTGTATATTTCTAATAACAAAAAGAGCATTATTAATAATCACACTAGGAAAACAAGCTTCATCTGAGATTATCCTGGGCAAACCAGAGCATAAGTTCACCTGTATATATGTTGTAAATATTTGTATGAGCAAGGAGTAAGGTGTAAGGACATGCAGGAGGGCTCGAATTTCCATAGTTATATGGCATTAAAGACAGTGATGGAAAGAAAATTGTAAGCTTTTCATTGGTTACAATAAATAAATTCACTGCTTTTAAAATTTGAAGTAATATTAAAAAATTTAAAAAGAATAATGATTTTAAAATGTTTCCCAACAATCTTAAGATGTCATTAGTAAATGTTTCACTTCTCATGAGAAAATTAAAGTAAAAATGTTGAAATAAACATTGCCCAAAGAGACGCAGTGAGTAAGATACAAAGCCAGAACCAAATTATCAGTACCACACTGTCTCCTGATTATATTTCCTAAGGAAAGATTTCTTGGATGAGCATCATGGGAATTCATGCTCCTCCATTACAGTTAGGGCTCCCTTGACAATTTCAATTATCAGAATTGTGCCCTTAGGGAATTCATAAATTAAGTAAGAAGAGCATTCTACACATCCGTTACTAGAACAATCCTTTCTGGCATCAGTCTCATAAATATCATTCAGCTGCTCTTCCCAGTTGGAATACAACAATATCTGGTATGTGAAAATGATAAATATTTTACCAGGTTGGAATCCAAAGTTTTCACTGAAGTTCATAGAAATATGACATAAACATCAAATGAGAAGATGTATATAAGCTATAAACTATTCCTAAACTATGATTCATATCATCTTTATGATCAAGAGATGATTGGCACCATGTAAAAATGGTAGTATATTGCATAATAAATGTTGAGTCAGAGTAAGTTTTCTCTCTTCCTTATTGTATGTTTGGATAATACATACAAATTTAGAAGAAAATTTAAAAGTAGCAATTATCACAATATCATATGATATAGATATTTAATCAATTGGTTAATCTGGCATCAGATCATTAAACATGTTAGATCATGTTGAGCAACACAAGTGCAATCCAGTCACTTGTAGTTATTAGGCTTCATCTATCATTTAAAATATCACTATTATTGGGGTGACTGCGTGGCTCAGTCAGTTGAACATCTGATTCTTGGTTTCAGCTCAGGTCATTATCTCAGGGTCATTAGATCAAGACACGCTTCCTGCTCTACACCTAGAAGAGAGGCTGTTTGAGATTCTCTCTCTCCGTCTCCCACTGTCCCTGCCCCTGCTCCCACTCTCTCTCTCTCTCTAAAATAAGTAAATAAATCTTAAAAAAAGAAAAAAAGAAAAGAAAAGAAAGGAAAGGAAAGGAAAAGAAAAGAAAAGAAAAGAAAAGAAAAGAAAAGAAAAGAAAAGAAAAGAAAAGAAAAGAAAAAAGAAAAGAAAAGAAAAAACAAAACAATGGGGCACCTGGGTGCTCAGTTGGTTAAGTGTCTGCCTTGGGCTCAGGTCATGATCCCAGGATTCTAGGATTGAGCCCCACATCGGGCTCCTTGCTCAGTGGGGGGCCTGCTTCTCCCTTTCCCTCTGCCTGCCTCACCCTCTGCTTGTGCTCTCTCTTGTTATCTCTCTCTCTGTGTCAAATAAATAAATAAAGCCTTTTAAAAAAATTAGAAAAGAAAACATTAAAAAAATATCACTATTGTTTTTGAAGTTGTTTCTGAAATGATTTCTAGAAACACCATGTATTGGCCAAGTACAATGTGTCACATGTTCTAAATACGGAGAAATATGTTTACTGGCTAGGTATGTAAAATAATAAACTAGAAACACACTACTAAGCAATCATTTGTTCATTCAGCCCATTATCAAATATTTGTTTTGTTCTTATAGTCTAGGCATTTTATTAAGCACTAGGATACAGTGGGAAATAAAATATGCATTTTTTCTTTATAGAGCTTAAACATTCTTGAGAAGTTAAATATTTAATAATTAACATGTTAAAAGTATAGGTTGCTAAAGGGATGTGCAACCCTTAACCATGTAACTAAGTTATGAGTTGTGACTGAGTGTGAGGAGTCAGGGAAAGTGTTTCAAGATTTCAAAAGTTCCTGGAAATTAACCAATCAGCATTAAGAGTATGCGTGATAGGGGCACCTGGGTGGGTCAGTCGTTAAACGTCTGCCTTTGGCTCAGGGCGTGATCCCAGAGTCCTGGGATCGAGCCCCACATCGGGCTCCCTGCTCTGCTGGGAGCCTGCTTCTTCCTCTCCCACTCCTCCTGCTTGTGTTCCCTCTCTCGCTGGCTGTCTCTCTGTCAAATAAATAAATAAAATCTTAAAAAAAAAAAAAAAGAGTATGCATGACAAATAACAAAGTAAAAAGTTAAAGAGCTATGCAAATGTCCTGAGGTAAAAATTGGCCTTTCAGAGGAACTGAATTAATGTCAGTGTGGGTGGCACTATTTTGTTGCAGAAATTTCCATCTTGCATATCTTTAGGTGGCAGCAGTCTGATTGAAGGGTACCTTGCAGCCAGGGATGTTTCTTGATACTTCATTAGCACAGGAAGCACATTGCTTTTAACTATACTGTATATTTAGGGTATCACCGGGTGTAAAATTCCCCCAAGTCAGCTTTTTGTGCTGTTGATCTGAATTAGTAGAGAAAATGAGAAGAGAGTGGTGAGCAGTTTGTGAACAAAATTTTAAGAGCTCATGACTTGCAGCATTGTTACCTGCAGTAACTAGTAAGGTACTGAATTACTCTTTTAACTCCAATTTTTTTCTGCATTGATACACATGACTGTATTGTGTTAGGAATTAACTATTTCAGAAAAGCATCTCTCGTTTTGTTAAGAATACAAGTATACAATTAGGATTCTATGAACAGGAGAAACAACATGGGTTACAGAGAGGCACATGATGTCTGGATATCTCCCTCTTAGTGATTGCATCACTGATTGTTGGATTGTTGGGTCATGGTCTTATCCTTCCATTGTAAATTACACTTTTAGTTTAGTATCCAGCAAATAATTTAAACTGTGAAATTATGGAATCATGAGAATATACATTTTGCCCAGTAATTAATCCAAAATTAAAGAAATTAAAGAAATTTCTTCAGATTAATACTATTCATAAGGCTCCAAGCAGTACTTACAAAAATAAAGATACACTTTTGCTAATATTAATGAAACTCCAGATCATCAAATATAAAAAAAAATCTTGAAAAAGAAATAGGAAAAGAGAAAAGACACAATGGGACAGCAATTATTTTAACAGCTGAATTCTCATCAGATTCAATTGATGCCAGACAAAAGTAAAGTCGTATCTTATAAATTTTGATGAAAAATAACTTCTCAATCTAAAATGTATGGCAGTTAAAATGTCATTTAAGAGTGAGGGCAAAATAAATTTTATCATTCATGTGTTTCAATGATAGTAAAACCTATGTATACTGTTCATTAGAAATGTTACTGAAACTACAACAGAAAGTACATTAAAACAGAAAACACAAAATTGAATTATAGTTCCGACTTCTGTAAGAATGAGAGGAAGCTATCTTGCCACTGAAAATCAAAGGGAAAAAGTGACCATCTGAACCTGGAGACAGAGTGACTCAGTGGAGAGGGTCCCCTGACCAACACTGTTACTTTTGGTAGAGGGACTAAGTTAGTCCTTGGCATCTCTTCAGGGAGGGAAATAGAAAACTAATAATGTGACCTTAATTTCCTTACTCCAAGCGGGAGGACATAGGAACCCATTGAGGGAGTCCACATAGTTCAGCCTCCTGGGACAAAGACGGGGTGAAAATGGCAGAGAGTGATTCAGGGATGCCAAATAAAAACAGCACATCTCCTAAGAGTGTAGCCTTGCTTTTGATAGCCAGTTCTAATATTTATGTGTCCAATACATCTATTACTCAAGGTCTTTGTGAGCATGTATGCACACATACTGTTCCATGTATCAAAAGGTAAAAAAAAAAAAAAGAAAGAAAGAAAGAAAAGAAAAGAAAAGAAAAGAAGAGAAAGAAAGACACAAACAAAATAAAAGCCCGTCTAAATAGTTGGAGAACTCAAAAAGAAAATGAAAAACAAGACAAAACAAAACAAAAAAACAGGAAATGCAAATGCATATGAAACAACTTTCAACTTCTTCCACTGAGACATATTTGTGAATAAAATTTTAAAAATTAAATGGACATGCATCTTAGAAAATATAAACACATGTGAAATAATTGTCAAACTCATTATTACCAAATTATACTAAGTAATAATTAGATACTATTTTTCTTTCAAAGTGTAAAATTGTTAAGTGCTTGTATTGAATGCTGCTCAGTTTGCAGTACTATATTACACACTTCTATTAAGTATACATATGAGAGAAGTAATATAGAAGTCTACATAGAAAGCCACACAAAATCAGTAACTCTTCAAGGAAACTAAAGGAATCTATAAAGAACGGTCACTTACATATAAACATTCACTGTTCATTGTACTGTTAATAAGATGAACAAGAGTAAAAGACAAATAACAAATGATTTCATTCATATGCGGAATTTAAGAAACTAAACAGATGAACATAGGGTTAGGATAAAGAAAGAGAGAGAGAGAGAGAAGCAAACCATAAGAGACTCAACGATGGAGAACAAACTGAGGGTTGATGGAGGGAGGTGGGTCGGGGGGTGGGCTAAATGGGTGATGAGCCCTGGGTGTTATATGTAAGTGATAAGTCACTAAACTCTACACCTGAAACCAATTTCACCACACGTTAACTAACTAGAATTTAAACAAAAAATTGAAATTAAAAAATATGAAAATATAAATTATGAAAACTTCCCTATAAAGGATTGTTTGTTAATAAAAATTTTTAAATGAAATGTAAAAATTCTGACATATAGCATAACGAGCAAAATTAAAAAATAACCATTATGCAGAGAAGAAAGGAAATACAGCAGAAGTTTATATTGTTTGAAGTAATCAGATAAGAGAAAATCAGTCAAATCTGTCCAATCAGAAGGTCTATCTAGAAATCTGGACTACAGTCTTTTCAAATATACACAAATATACATATACACAACTTACATGTGTAACTATACAGCATAGAAAATCTCCATCTGTGCAAAAAAACTGAGCTTGCTCATTTATGGTCACACCTTGGATGTGTGTGTGCATATGTTCATAGGTACACGTGCAACTTTGTGTTCTTCTGTGTGAAGGAGTTTATGTTATTTTTATGGGTGTCAATTATTCTGTATGTCATTCAGAAAGTGCTTGGGATTTTGTTTGCGTTTTTTTTTTTCTGTAATCAAACTAAACATCGTAAACAGAGAAACATACATTTTTCTCTGTAATATGGGGGAAAAAAGATAGCTTTCCTTCACATGTTCAAACTGCTTTTAAAAATCTATTGCAAGTCAAAATACCATTAGATAACAGTTCCATTGCATCATACATCTGATTCTTGTGGTGGACATGGTATAATAATGACTAAGAAACCATCCATCTTCTTCTTGACAGGTGACCTATTTTAGAATCAGGAAAGCCTTCATCCAAGAGAGTTACTTTACCCGTGTTTGCTCCTTTAATCGTGACTTAAATTTACCCAGATCGTTTGTAGGACAAGGGCTGTTTTGTTTTCCTTTTCTAATTATATTCACATATATGGAGATATATTATTATTTTTGTTAAGATTGTTCAGTTTTTAAAAATAACCAATTTGGGGAGTATAGTAAGCAGATAAATACAATTTATCACCAGCATTTATTATTTTCTGAAATTTATTTTTATTTAGAGTTTATCAGTGTTTTTATGTTTTTTTTTGTTTGAAGTTCACATATGCAAAACACTAGAAAGGATATATATATTTAAAAAATACCTAGTCACTTATTAAAATCTGCAACTGCTTTATTTTCTATTTGTTATCCATGAAGTTTCTAAAAATTTTCATCAATCTGTTTCATGATAAATGATTAGTCAGCAAACACTTCTCTTTTGAGATCTACATTAATATCCACAAAACAAATGTAATTGAGCATCAGAAGGGCCCTTGGTGTTCTGTTATTGATGTCTTAGCTCTAACATGAAGGTAGCAATTTAGCATCATGCTATAAATAGAAAATATAGAGGATAGCATTGGCTCATCTTGTATTTTTACTATCACCTTCAGGATAAAGTATGACGTAACCTAATTACAGTTATGGAGCTTTCACTGTAGGTGAAAGCTTCATTTGACAATCAAGTAATTAGCTTCTCTACTGGATGGTTTAGTGTATGTCTAATTAAGCTATCCACTGGAATAAAAGCTTACTTAAAAATTAGTGAAGACACTGCTGCTATAACATTAAAGAAGGCAACACAATACAATGCAAATACGTATTGTGTGATTTTTGTCAACTAAATACGCTTACATTTCCTTCTCTAGGAAAAGTTACAACACATTCACATGGGATTTCTTTTTTTTTTTTTCCTCCACATGGGATTTCAAGGAAGAGCCTAAATCATCCCAAGACCTATATGTGTTGTAAGTTGTTGAGTATGAAGAAAGTTTTTTAACCTTTGCATTTTAAACACAAAGGTAAATTTACAAAATTTGTCAAAATGCCTAAATTTATTAATATCAGAGTTCCTTGTTGATGACTAGTTAATAACAAAAATCCCATATTCTTCTAATTACTAAAATTCAGTGAACAATTTAACACATTAATATAATTCAAATGATTTAGTAGTATTCTGGTTTATTGGTTTGGGGGTTAAAACTCTAATTCTTCAGAATGCTAAGAATGAGTTTGTGATAAACAAGTATAGCAAACACCTGAACATCTTATAATTTATTGTGTCATGAACTGTGGAACCCAGTGACCATGATTCCAGGTATGGAGCTCTCATATATCTAGAATGAAAGACTGGCAACAAACCAAATATTACAGTTCGTTGCATAACTTTCATAAGTGAAAGTTACACAAAGGAGGGTGTGCAATGGAAGGTAAGCAACGGGGATGTGACCTAGTTTTGGTGGTGTCAGGAAAGGGCTTCTCTCTTGTAGGGCTTTGTAATCTGAGAACCAAAGGATGAGAATGAGTTAGTAAATGTGGGAGGAAGGAAGCATTCCTGCAGAAAGAACAGCAAGTGCTGAGGTCTAGAATGAGGAGACAACATGGGACACATGAACTAAAAAAAAAAAAAATAGTATGACTTAGTAGAAGATGGTGAGAATCATTCTAATCATTCTATCACTATCATGTGACCCTGAGCTAGTCACTAAGCTTTATGAGTGAAGTTTTCTTTTTGAGAAACTTGAGAGTTGCCCTAGAATTTGTAATTAAATGGATTCTTAAGTTGGACCACATAAATCACCCTTTATTTAAGTAAAAAAAAAAAAAAAAAAAAAAAAAGTCAGAGAGTTAAGATGGCGGAGGAGTAGGAGACACCGTTTTCAGCCGGTCCTCCGAGTCGAGCTGGATAGGTACCAGACCAGCCTAAACAACCACGGAACCAGCCTGAGACGCAGGAAGACGCATCTGGATCTCTACAAATGAACATCTCCAGCGCTGAGTATTGAGGTACGAAGCGGGGAGCCGTGAAACTGTGCACAGATATCGGAAGATAAACGGAAGGGGGAGGGAGCCGCCGCGTTCGGGCGCCGGGAAGCGGCAGCCACTTGCACGGGAGAGCGGGCGGGCTCGTGGTCGGCACCCGCAAAACAGCAGACTGAGACTGTGAGCCGGGTGCGCCACCAGGCATCTCGCGGAACACCGGAATCCCGGTGCGCTCACTGGATCCAGACTGAGACCGGGAGATCCGGGAGCGCGCGCGCGGGGCGGCTGGCGGCATTAGAAACACAAAGGACAGAGACGCGCCGGCCCTGGAAGTGAGGGCTGGGACGCCGGGTGTGGGGCGCACATCCCGGAAGCTGCAGGGTTGAGCAGCACCAACAGAAACAGAGTTAAAGTGGCCAGAACATTAGTAGAGAACGGGCCGCAATCCCTCTGTTCTGTGACAGAGGCTGAAATTTGGCCGCTGCTGCTCTGACTCTCAGAAGAGGCACAGCAAACCGCCAGGGAAAGCCGCCAGAGAACAAAAGCCTGGAAATACCGGCTCAGGGAGTGCCCATCCCCATCCTCCCTCGCAGGGGACACGGAGACTCTACCCAAACAGGGCTGCCTGAGTATCGGCTCGGCAGGCCCCTCCCCCAGAACACAGAAGGCAGGCTGAAAAATCAAGAAGCCCACAACCCGGGCGCCTGGGTGGCGCAGTCATTGAGCGCCTGCCTTCGGCTTAGGGCGTGATCCCGGCGTTCCGGAAAGGAGTCCCTCATCGGGCTCCTCCGCTGGGAGCCTGCTTCTTCCTCTCCCACTCCCCTGCTTCTGTTCCCTCTCTCGCTGGTTGGCTGCCACATAAATAAATAAATAAAATCTTTAAAGAAGAAGCCCACATCCCTAAGATCCCTATAAAACAAGGGGCACGGCCTGGGACCCAGTCAATAATTTGGGCTCTGGAAACCCCGCAACCTCTCTTCATCAGAATGACAAGAAGGAGAAGCCCCCCCCAGCAAAGAAAAGACAGTGATTCTGTGGCCTCTGCCACAGAAATAATGGATATGGATGTAACCAAATTATCAGAAATGGAATTCAGAGTAACGATGGTCAAAATGATGAGTAGAATTGAAAAAACTATTAACGAAAAGGTTACTGAGAATATAGAATCCCTAAGGACAGAAATGAGAGCGAATCTGACAGAAATTAAAAATTCTATGAGCCAAATGCAGGCAAAACTAGAGGCTCTGACGGCCAGGGTCGCAGAAGCAGAGGAACGGGTTAGTGAATTGGAGGATGGGTTAATAGAGGAAAAAATGAAAATAGAATATGGTCTTAAAAAAATCCAAGCCCACGAATGTAGGTTACGGGAGATTACTGACTCAATGAAACGATCCAATGTTAGAATCATCGGCATCCCCGAGGGGGTGGAGAAAAACAGAGGTCTAGAAGAGATATTTGAACAAATTGTAGCTGAAAACTTCCCTAATCTAGCAAGGGAAACAAACATTCGTGTCCAAGAGGCAGAGAGGACCCCTCCCAAGCTCAACCATGACAAACCTACGCCACGTCACGTCATAGTGCAATTCGCAAATATTAGATGCAAGGATACAGTATTGAAAGCGGCCAGGGCAAAGAAATTTCTCACGTACCAAGGCAAAAGCATCAGAATTACGTCAGACCTGTCTACACAGACCTGGAATGAGAGAAAGGGTTGGGGGAGCATTTTTAAAGCTCTTTCAGAGAAAAACATGCAGCCAAGGATCCTTTATCCAGCAAGGCTGTCATTCAGAATTGATGGAGAAATAAAGACATTTCAGAATCGCCAGTCACTAACCAATTTCGTAACCACGAAACCAGCCCTACAGGAGATATTACGGGGGGTTCTATAAAAGTAAAAAGGCCCCAAGAGTGATACAGAACAGAAAGTCACAGCCAATACAAACAAAGACTTTACTGGCAACATGGCAACATTAAAATCATATCTCTCAGTAATCAGTCTTAATGTAAATGGTTTGAACCATCCCATAAACGTCACAGGGTTGCAGATTGGATAAAAAGAAATGACCCATCCATTTGCTGTCTACAAGAGACTCATTTCAAACCCAAAGATGCATTCAGACTGAGAGTAAGGGGATGGAGTACCATCTTTCATGCAAATGGACCTCAAAAGAAAGCTGGGGTAGCAATTCTCATATCAGATAAATTGGATTTTAAACTACAGACTATAGTTAGAGATGCAGAAGGGCACTATATTATTCTTAAGGGAAGTATTCAACAAGTGGATATGACAATTATAAATATATATGCCCCCAACAGGGGAGCAGCAAGATACACAAGCCAACTCTTAACCAGAATAAAGAGACATATAAATAAAAATACATTAATAGTAGGGGACCTCAACACTCCACTATCAGAAATAGACAGAACACCCTGGCAAAAACTAAGCAAAGAATCAAAGGCTTTGAATGCCATACTCGACGAGTTGGACCTCATAGATATATATAGAACACTACACCCCAGAACCAAAGAATACTCATTCTATTCTAATGCCCATGGAACATTCTCAAGAATAGACCATGTTCTGGGACACAAAACAGGTCTCAACCGATACCAAAAGATTGAAATTATCCCCTGCATATTGGAACTCAACCACAAGGAAAAATTTGGAAGAAACTCAAACACTTGGAGACTAAGAACCATCCTGCTCAGGAATGACTCGATAAACCAGGAAATCAAAAATCAAATTAAACAATTTATGGAGACCAATGAGAATGAAAATAAAACAGTCCAAAACCTATGGGATACTGCAAAGGCAGTCCTAAGGGGGAAATACATAGCCATCCAAGCCTCACTCAAAAGAATAGAAAAATCTAAAATGCAGTTTTTATATTCTCACCTCAAGAAGCTGGAACAGCAACAGAGGGACAGGCCTAATCCACGCACGAGGAAGCAGTTGACCAAAATTAGAGCTGAAATCAATCAAGCAGAAACCAGAAGTACAGTAGAGCAGATCAACAGGACTAGAAGCTGGTTCTTTGAGAGAATCAATAAAATTGACAGACCCCTGGCAAGACTTATCCAAAAGAAAAGAGAAAGGACCCAGATTATTAAAATTATGAATGAAAAAGGAGAGGTCACGACGAGCACCATTGAAATTGGAAGGATTATTAGAAATTTTTATCAACAGCTATATGCCAATAAACTAAGCAATCTGGAAGAGATGGAATCCTTCCTGGAAACCTATAAACTACCAAGATTGAAACCGGAAGAAATTGATTCCTTAAACAGGCCAATTAATTATGAAGAAATTGAGTCAGTGATAAACAACCTTCCAAATAACAAAACTCCAGGCCCAGACGGTTTTCCTGGGGAATTCTACCAAACATTCAAAGAAGAAATAATACCTATTCTCCTAAAGCTATTTCAAAAAATAGAAACAGAAGGAAAGCTACCAAACTCATTTTATGAGGCCAATATTACCTTGATCCCCAAACCAGGCAAAGACCCCATCAAAAAGGAGAATTACAGACTGATTTCCCTAATGAATATGGACGCCAAAATCCTCAACAAGATACTTGCTAATAGAATCCAACAGTACATTAAAAGGATTATCCATCACGATCAAGTGGGATTCATACCTGGGATGCAAGCGTGGTTCAATATTCGCAAATCAATCAGCGTGATACATCATATCAACAAGAAAAGACTCAGGAACCATATGATCCTCTCAATCGATGCCGAAAAAGCATTTGACAAAATACAGCATCCTTTCCTGATTAAAACCCTTCAGAGTGTAGGAATAGAAGGTACATTTCTCAATCTCATAAAAGCCATCTATGAAAAGCCTACTGCAAATATTATTCTCAATGGGGAAAAGCTGGAAGCCTTTCCCTTAAGATCAGGAACTCGACAAGGATGCCCACTCTCGCCACTATTATTCAACATAGTACTAGAAGTCCTTGCAACAGCAATCAGACGACAAAAAGGGATCAAAGGTATTCAAATTGGCAAAGAAGAAGTCAAAATGTCTCTCTTTGCAGATGACATGGTACTCTATATGGAAAACCCAAAAGAAGCCACTCCCAAACTATTAGAAGTTATAGAGCAATTCAGTAACGTGGCAGGATACAAAATAAATGCTCAGAAATCAGTTGCATTTCTATACACGAATAACGAGACCGAAGAAAGAGAAATTAGGGAATCCATCCCATTTACAATAGCACCAAAAACCATACGTTACCTTGGAATTAACTTAACCAGAGACGTAAAGGACCTATATTCTAGAAACTATAAATCACTCTTAAAAGACATTGAGGAAGACATAAAAAGATGGAAAGATATTCCATGCTCATGGATCGGAAGAATTAACATAGTTAAAATGTCCATGCTACCCAGAGCAATCTACACTTTCAATGCTATCCCGATCAAAATACCAAGGACATTTTTCAAAGAACTGGAACAAACAGTCCTTAAATTTGTATGGAAACAGAAAAGGCCCCGAATCTCCAAGGAACTGTTGAAAAGGAAAAACAAAGCTGGGGGCATCACAATGCTGGATTTTGAGCTGTACTACAAAGCTGTGATCACAAAGACAGCATGGTACTGGCACAAAAACAGACACATAGACCAGTGGAACAGAATAGAGAGCCCAGAAATGGACCCTCGGCTCTTTGGGCAACTAATATTTGATAAAGCAGGAAAAAACATCCGGTGGGAAAAAGACAGTCTCTTCAATAAATGGTGCTGGGAAAATTGGACAGCTACATGCAAGAGAATGAAACTTGACCACTATCTCACACCATACACAAAAATAAACTCCAAATGGATGAAAGACCTCGATGTGAGACAGGAATCCATCAAAATTCTAGAGGAGAACATAGGCAACAACCTCTACGACATCGGCCAAAGCAACCTTTTTCATGACACATCCCCAAAGGCAAGAGAAACAAAAGATAAAATGAATTTATGGGACTTCATCAAGATTAAAAGTTTCTGCACAGCCAAGGAAACAGTCAGAAAAACTAAGAGGCAGCCCACGGAATGGGAGAAGATATTTGCAAATGACACTACAGATAAAGGACTGGTATCCAAGATCTACAAAGAACTTCTCAAACTCAATACACGAGAAACAAATAAACAAATCAAAAAATGGGCAGAAGATATGAACAGACACTTTTCCAATGAAGACATACAAATGGCTAACAGACACATGAAAAAATGTTCAAAATCATTAGCCATCAAGGAAATTCAAATCAAAACCACACTGAGATACCACCTTATGCCAGTTAGAATGGCAAAAATAGACAAGGCAAGAAACAACAATTGTTGGAGAGGATGTGGAGAAAGGGGATCCCTCCTACATTGTTGGTGGGAATGCAAGTTGGTACAGCCACTCTGGAAAACAGTGTGGAGGTCCCTTAAAAAGTTAAAAATTGAGCTACCCTATGATCCAGCCATTGCACTACTGGGTATTTACCCCAAAGATACAGACGTAGTGAAGAGAAGGGCCATATGCACCCCAATGTTCATAGCAGCAATGTCCACAATAGCTAAATTGTGGAAGGAGCCGAGATGCCCTTCAACAGATGACTGGATTAAGAAGTTGTGGTCCACATATACAATGGAATATTACTCAGCTATCAGAAAGAACGAGTTCTCAACATTTGCTACAACATGGGCAGCACTGGAGGAGATAATGCTAAGTGAAATAAGTCAAGCAGAGAAAGACAACTATCATATGATTTCTCTCATCTATGGAACATAAGAACTAGGATGATCGGTAGGGGAAGAAAGGCATAAAGAAAGGGGGGGTAATCAGAAGGGGGAATGAAACATGAGAGACTATGGACTATGAGAAACGAACTGAGGACTTCAGAGGGGAGGGGGGTGGGGGAATGGGATAGACCGGTGATGGGTAGTAAGGAGGGCACGTATTGCATGGTGCACTGGGTGTTATACACAACTAATGAATCATCGAGCCTTACATCGGAAACCGGGGATGTACTGTATGGTGACTAACATAATATAATAAAAAATCATTAAAAAAAAAAAAACTCAAAAAAAAAAATAAAGAAATGGAAACTGAAAAAAAAAAAAGTCAAATGTCAACAAATTTATATGGTTTAACCTGATATAATTTTTAAAGAGATACTACCAATTTCATAGTCATGAAAAGGTATTGAATTTCTGTAACTGAAACAGATCAACAACAGTCAAAAAGTATTTAAAACATGACTCCTCTATTGAATAGAGTGTTTTTAAAATCACATTTTCAAGCATAGCATTGCAAAGCAGACCTTGCCCCTCAGAGTCATTTGTCTGATGATGTTTGTATTTAAAACTGTGGGTAACTGACTATTGCTGTTTTTAGGACTGCTTTGGCTGTCTAAATCAAGTCAAGACAAATTATACCTGGGTTGTGCTGGCAATAGCTGGAGCACTTTAGTGAACCCTCCTTTTGATAGTTAGATTATACTTGTCTTGCTACCTTCGGTGTAAATGTAATTTGAGAGGCCTGTTGCTTGTTTCTGGTAAGTGTTGTGACTTGAAGATGAAAATATGTCACACTGGCTTCTTGGCTCTACTTGGAAAAGACATAGAACTGTCAGCAGCAAGAAGGAAGAAAATGTTTCATCATCTACATTAAACTCTAAGGACTTACAAGATCTGCTGTGTAAACAAAGTTGAAGTACTTTTTGTTCACTAAGTTCTTGCAACTCCAAAATAGGAGGTTCTCTGGGTCCCATTTTTTCACAGCTATTGAAGATTATTGTTTTAGAGAAAAAAAAATTGTCCCCAGAAAAGAATGACTTATCACTTTTAAGATACAGCAGGAAAAAAAGGCAAAACAAATATCTCATTTGGAAAAGAAATGATGGACAATATTCACTATGAGATAAAACTTTATCCTCTGAAAATACATGTTACTTGAAATAACTTATGTTTTTGGAAGAGGATGACTCTGCACCTAGAAAACAGGAGAGACATAACAGTCATACGACAGACAGAAGTCACGCACAAAAATCTGTTATTAGTCATCAAGATATATGCACATCAATTAAGTTGTTACCCTGTAAAAGAAATTTAGTTTTATTTCACTTTCAGTTCTATAGCCATTTAAACTATGGGTTTAGAGCATATACATTTTATATTCACTGCCAGATATTAAGGTTATTGTGTATATTATTATACCTCAAGATACCAATAAATTATGTGTGCCAACTATGAGACAGACATTTTCATTTCTTCACTAAATACTTAAAAATGATGACAAAACCCCTCATTGGTGTGGGTATTCAGATTGATGTAAAGTATGATATTTATCATAAATTAATGAGATGAGGTTAGAATGTACTGCAAGCTAAAATCTAGTAGGATTGTTATTTTGAGGGTGATTTCTTTTTCCTGATATTGCTTTTCCTCTTGCCAATTTTTCCCATTTCATTTTTATCTGTATTTCAGATTTTGGTACTGGATTATGTGCCAGACATAGTGTTTGTCAATGATGTGAATTTTCATTTCCTTCTGAGCCTTCATGAGTATTTTAGTGAGAAGTTGGGGGAGGTTGTATTGACAGATATATGCAAATGCAAATTTGAACCAGATTTCAAATATAATCTTTAAGTTATATTTAGATATAAAAATTCTGTGACTCTAAGAATGGATGACTTAAAGATAAAGGGAAGTCATAGGCATGAGGAGACAATGATGTCACATTTACAGACAGAAATTTGTAAGCTTAATGTATTAGGAAAGATTTATAGAATAATATGTGCAGAAGGGAGAAGAAGAATACATACAATGTTGTAGAGAAGGAAGGAAAAAGTGAATTCATGACAGTGCATTAATTTTCTTTGTAAAATGGTTCAGATTACGTAGCTCACAAGGCTCTAGGGAGAGTATATTTGAAGTAGGTTATATCTGTTCATTTTGTGATTTTCTCTCTAAGTGCTCTTTGGTCCAGGAACTGGAGTGTAGAACTGATAGATGAGGTTGATTCAGGATTAAATACTGGATGACAGTTTCAGTAAAACATTTGGACACACTAGAATTTTAATAAAAGGAGAACACTAAAATGATTTAAAAAGTAAAGTAAGCTTGAAACTGAGTTAATTGAATCCAGAAAGAATGGGAAGAGTTACAAAGAAAAAGGCTAAAGAGCAGTTCTTTTGGTGATTATAGAAGTGTTGAATGGTGAAGTGAGATTTTGGTGGGAGTGGAAATGGCACCACACTTGACAAAGAGGTTGTTTGTTGGCAAGTCCCTAAGGTGACTCAAGGAGAGCTAAAAATAAATGAAGTAAAGGAGGACAAGAAACAGATATCTCAGATGGGACTTTGATTTGGATATTAACAATGTTAAGAATAAGGAAAATGACAACTGTTGGCAAAAAGAGACTCAGGTATTGCCTTTGCTTGGGAAGTTGTCAACGGATCATAAGGAATAAAAAAAAAAATTGTGATGAAATGATTTGTAAAGGGAGGCAAAATTGAATAACACCCTTCCCACCACACTTTGTACAACATGGTCCTAAAATTCTGAAATTTTGTTTTATGCATCCAAATATTCCTAGTACTTCAGTACTTGAGTACATTTTCAATGAAATTAAGTTTAATGAATGAATGAAAGCCTTTTACAATAGTTGGAATAATTATGCTTACTATGGGTTATTAGTCAATAAGCTATATGTTTTACATGTGGCCATTAGTGCTTTTCACCAAATAATTTACAAATCTCCATCTCATCACATGTCAGCAATGCATTTCCCCACCTTTTGTAGTTAGACATACTACTATATGATTACTATTGCCAAAATAACGTGAGAAAAAGTTTTTAGGGGTCAGGGTGTTTTTCACTGCCTTTCATTCTTTCCCTCTGACACACCTACCAGCCATATTTGTGTTGATGGAGACACCATAGACTTGTTTCTCCGATTGAGGACAACATGCAATAAAGCTACTAGCTGCCGTACAGTGATGAAAGCTCTATTGTCATTCCATAAGCTTGTAAGAATGGAGTCCTCACCCAGTTGACAATAGACAAATAACATGAAGGGAAATACATCTTATTGTTATAAATTACTGATATTCTGGGGTTAAATGTTACTACTACATAACCTAGCCTATCCTAACATACATATTTAATGTAGTGTCTGCTTACAATGTAAAAGGTGTGTATTAAAACCCCCCAGTGTTATAAATCAGGACACTGAGATTCAATGAGATTAAGGAAGAGAGAAGGAAATTTTGAGGTGCTATCCTTTAGAGCCTGATATGTTGACCATCTCAATGATACACCAGTCCCAACATAGTTGTGGAATTCAGAAGCATTTATTCCAAGAATTCCTATAATCTAGCTAGAATACATAACAGTGACTACAGCATTAGTAGAAGTTCAGCATCACAAATTCTTAGTTTTTCTTACCAGAAAGATTTGATAATTTTCTTCTTCTCTTTCTCCTTCTCCTTCTCCCTCTCCCTCTCCCTCCTCCTCCTCCTCCTCCTCTCTTCTTCTTCTTCTTCTTCTTCTTCTTCTTCTTCTTCTTCTTCTTCTTCTTCTTCTTCTTCTTCTTCTTCTTTTTTGATTTGAAATTTCTAAATGATCTTAAAGGACTAACACCACTCTATGTGGGCAGTATGTGCAGATGTGTTGATAATTAAATACCCAAGATGTTTAGAGGAGAATGGAAGGAAATGTTCCTAATACAGAGTGACTTTATTTTTGTTTTGTCCAGTGTTTAGAAAAGAAAAAAGGTCCACATCTCATCTATTTATTGCATTAAACAAAATAATTGTAACAATTGTAACCTTGAAAATATTGTAACCTTGAAAATGATTTTAAAAGTTCTAAAAAAAACCTCATGCTTACATTTTCTTCACTTTATGTTCAAAAATTTAAATTTAAAATATTGAATTAGACTTTGATTTTAGACAAGATATACTCAAAGCAATATATGGCATTTAAATAATCCCTGCTACTGCCTCACAGACGATTTACATGTCAGAAATTCCATACAAACCCTTGTATTTTCAAAATTTAAGTATAGGAGTACTTAAGAGATGAATTCACAATGATTAGGATAGAAGGAATAGATATTAAGGTTGGCTGTTACCGCTGGATGTTGAAAACAAAGCTATAAGAACATAAAACACATACTTAATTTTTTCATGAAGTTATCGTGTTCTCTGGCAAGCAATTTCAATTAGTGACTATTCAACCAAATCCAAGCCACCCAGATATTACGGTTTCTTAACTTAAAATTGACACTGGTAATGAGATTTCAATCTCCAAATGATTAACCTGAGATCTTATTTATTCCATACTCCCAGTCAAGACTCGATAAATAAATGTCAAATAACATGGGAAAATGAAAATGACTTTTATTATTTGGGGAAATTCTCCCTTTTCTCATATCATGCTTCCTAATGCTGTAAATTAAGTGAATTTTCATTTGAAACGTTGAAAGTGCATTAGTTTTAGGTAATTTTATTTTTTTTCTACACCCCTCAGGATCCATGACCTGGAAAGTGCTAAAAGCAAAACTCAGCAATTGTAATTTACTTTGCAAAGTATTTCCCAACCAAGCCAGGATTCTTTAGGCTGGAAGTGACTCTGAATGCTGATACTGATGCTGTCTAAGGGGATCTTCAATGAGATCGCATAGACTCTTTTGGTCTAACGCTAGTGGTCACATAAAAGATACTTTTGTACTTTTGTGAGTTGCTTAATGGTAGTCAAACACAAGCACAGTTAAATTTTTAAACAATAGAAGAATTCACTATCAATCATACCCAAAGAAAGACCATTTGATGGTAAAGAAAAATATCAACTTAAAAAAGTGTAATAATTTTCATCTTCACACATTAAAGAACTCAGTTTGGGAAAATTAGCAAAGTGCTGTGAAACAAGATAATAATATATTGCTGTTTATTAATGTCCAGAACAGTAGTGGAAATAAATAAGGCTGAAAGAAATAGGGAGAGGAACATCTAACTGTTGAAAAAAATGCATTGGTATTTGTTGTTGTTCTTGTTGTTGTTGTTGTTGTTGTTGCTGTTTTAAGCATGTAGGTTTTATAATGGCTATTGTTTGGTCATGTTTCTAAGAGCACAAAAATTTCCTGTGGTAAGATCAGTAAAAAAACCAAAAAAACAAAAAAAACCCCACAAAGTTTTCTTATGTTTTGCCTATTCTAAAAGCAATTAAATCAAGATTCCATAATTATGTATATTGTTTATATTTTTAAAACCATAGCATGACATAGTGTAATGAAACTCAAAATGCAATCAAATAGTGAAGTCTGGTAAAATAACACCACCTTATCTGTTTGACCTACTTTGTTCATTGTTCTCACATCTTTGGTATCAGTTAGATTACAAAGATTTTTCCTATAGAAATTACTAAAGACAAAGAAGACAGAAGGTAATAATATTTAAAGTGTGAAAGGCAAGAATATATATATATATATATATGTATCCTGGTTAATAGATACCCGTACCCACAGATGAGATAGGCTTCTTAGGGTATATTTGTTGTATTAGCTCTTTATTCAGTTCTTCCCCCTACATTGCTTCCCTCTTTAATTATTATTATTTTTTCTTTCTAAGGTTTAAAATTCAAGCAGAAAGAGAGAGAGAGAGAGAGAATATTGTACGTTATTATGAGGTCAAATCAATGTTGCAGGTTAAAGGGAAAGAATGAAGCTAGGAAGAAATCAGTGGTATAAAATTGTATCCCAGTTACTAACAATACTTTCTTTTTCTTTGGAGGTAGGTCACTAAGGTGAACATTGGGGGAAAATAAAGGACCTTGACTTAAATAAGATGCTTGATTCTTTTGCCTCATTTATTTATGTTTATTAACCATTTAGAAATATCTAATAATAATTGCTATTTGTTGTTGAGAACTTACAATGTGCCAGATACTTTATCTCGAAGCGCTATGATTACTAAGAATGATAGGTACTGTTAGTCTCATTTGAGTGATGTGAAGTTACTTGTCCCTGGTTTTATAGTTGGTATGCACTGCAACTAGGGTTTGGGTGCAGGTTTGTCTGATTTTAATTCTGTACTTTTTCTTACTGTGTTGTGCTAGGCAGTAGGGATAAGGAAATTTTGCTCAAATTCTAATAGGAAGGAAAGCATAAAATGTTCTTTTTAAAAACTGGGTTGGTATGGAAAAGAAGCAAAGACCTCTTAAATCTGACTTGTAAATCATGGGGACACGATATTAGATATGATTCTCATCTTATACTCAACTTCATCATAATGCAATATGTATTCAAAATTCTAGTTCAAATTCACATATATACACATAAAAAGAGATTCAAATCAATGGATCACTCTATACATGAATCAAAGTCTTGCAATCAATCAAAGTAGAAAGAAGTAATCTAGAATAACGATTTCTGGTCATTTTTACCACTATTGAAACATTTAAAGCTCAAAAAGAATAACTGATGGTTATTTCTGAAACTGTACTCACTGATCCAAAAAATACTTTGTTTCTGCTTTATTCAGTTGCTAATCTCTTGTATGTCCTAATACAAGTTTAAATATTCTAATAGAGGTGGCAGTGACCTTGATTCTGAGCCAGTGACTTTGTGTTAGTTGCTATGAATCCTGAAATTACAAGGAAGGAGAAATAAGGCAGTATATGTGCTTTCTATTTAATGCTTACATTAAAAAGATAGTCCTATTGTATTTTTATATTTGCAGAAGTTGAGGCACAGAGACAAATTCAGTTATGTACCTAAGGTCATGTAACTATTAAATGTCTGAAGCTAGGTTTAAGTCCTATACCAAAGCCAAAGGAATAAGCTATTTTTACTACACTGAAGAGCTCCTTCAAAAGGGATACATACTCAACTACTTCAATAAGAGTAAAATAATAAAAAATAATAATTAGGGAGCCAAAAAATAAAGAAATATATGACAAATCACTTTCCTCTTTTGTGGTCCTCTCTGGATCTCTATATCTGTTCTGTGAAATTCAACATCAGAGGTCATTACCAGCATCACAAGATACATTTTAAATAATAATGATTTTAAGTAGCTTAAAGAAAAGATTTCACAAAGAATACTTCTCATTTTGACTGCAAATATAAATTTCCCAGTGTGAGAAAGCACTGTGTATATTTTAAAGATATCTTTGGTTGCTTTTTAAAATAGCCATCTATTCTAAAAAAAAAATAGCCATCCATTTGCAATAAAATAGTCACCAAAAATCTGTATTTTTTATTTAAAGTCTTTTACATTAAAATTTATTGTATATATCCTTTATTAAGCATATGGTCTGGGGAAGAAAAAGAATATATTTTCTCTTTTGTGTTAGCTTCCTTGACAATAGACAAGAAATAGACTTTCCATTTTGTCCTGATCGCTAGGAATCTTAGAACTAACTGTTGGGCTTTTGTCTTTTATTATCTTTGTTTGTGTGTGTTTATATGGATGCATATATTTTTATTCCAAGTACCACAAATAATTTTTAGCACTTAGCTTGGTACAAACAAACATATGAAATAAATTTGTGAGAAATATTTTGGTTTTATAACAGATGCTCATTTTTAAAACATTCTTTGTTAATATATTTTATTAAAAATGTTTTAAGACAGCTCCCTTTTTCCTCTTTTGGCAATTGATATGATTAACTCAAGGTTATATTAATTTCTCTTTATATTATTTTTTTCTTCTTTCTCCTCTTAAGAAACTTTCTCCTCTTTAGAAACTATGTTTATTTTTTAAAAATGGAGATATTTCACTATGTCAGCCTAAGGGATATTTTAGTACCATCACTACTGACAATGCACTAAGTTTTCATGCCTTGCTGAGACACCATAGTTGCAATTAATCTTAAGTAGAATGTATATGGTGGTTTCAGTTTAATTCTTAATGGACTATACTGTACATAATAAAATTACCACAGAGAATTGATGAGTAGCATTTAATTAGCAGATGACGGCCTATTCTTAAAGACTACAATATCTAATTTCTCGAAGACATAATAATTCTTTTTTTTTATTTTTTAAAGATTTTTTTTTAAATTTATTTATTAGACAGAGATAGAGACAGCCAGCGAGAGAGGGAACACAAGCAGGGGGAGTGGGAGAGGAAGAAGCAGGCTCATAGCGGAGGAGCCTGACGTGGGGCTCGATCCCATAACGCCGGGATCACGCCCTGAGCCGAAGGCAGACGCTTAACCGCTGTGCCACCCAGGCGCCCCCGAAGACATAATAATTCTTAAGAAAAATATACAAAGCATAGGAGTAATATAAAGTGGTATGCTTACTTAGACTATTTAAACACAGGACACAAGGGCAAATGGAGGCAGGGCTATTGACCTGGATAGTAGTAGTTAAGAGCAAATTAAGGGTCTGGCTGGATAGTAGTAGTTAAGAGCAAATTAAGGGTCTGGCTGCCTGGTCTCAACTCTTATCTTCTCTATCTTAGCTGTGTTGCCCACATAGCAGAACCTGAAGCAAAGTTTTCTTTCTTTTTTTTTTTTTTTTTTATTAATAATGATTTTTTATTATATTATGTTAGTCACCATATAGTACATCCCCGGTTTTCGATGTAAGGCTCGATGATTCATTAGTTGTGCATAACACCCAGTGCACCATGCAATATGTGCCCTCCCTACTACCCATCACCGGTCCATCCCATTCCCCCACCCCCCTCCCCTCTGTAGCCCTCAGTTTGCTTCTCATAGTCCACAGTCTCTCATGTTTCATTCCCCCTTCTGATTACCCCCCCTTTCTTTATCCCTTTCTTCCCCTACTGATCATTCTAGTTCTTATGTTCCATAGATGAGAGAAATCATATGATAGTTGTCTTTCTCTGCTTGACTCATTTCACTAAGCATTATCTCCTCCAGTGCCGTCCATGTTGTAGCAAATGTTGAGAACTCATTCTTTCTGATTTGAAGCAAAGTTTTCAGCGCCATCCACTACTTTACTCAAAAACAGAAGTGAAGGAAAAGAGAAATAAAAGAGGAGAGCGAATATAAGAATGTGTTACTAAGCTGGCCATCACTTAGTGCCACGATGACTCAAAATCATGAGATTATCATCCAAAAGATAAACTTTGCTTAGGACGTTTATTCTCAGGTTTGGAATAGAATTTATCCTCTGGCTCCCATCTTTTAATGATCAAATTTCACCTACTAGATTGTGATTTCATTTACATTTCTGGGTTGCATATGTGGTGGCCTTGAATGTACCCACCTCTCATTCTTCAAGGAATAGGAGAGTGCCAAAGTAGGAGATAAGTGGTTTTCAGAATATCCATGGGATAAGACACAATTTGATTATGCCTGGTGAAGGTGGCTGAAGTGCACACACAGTGGGTTATCAGAATAGTGGCTTAGTCTGGAGCAAAGAGTCGAGGTTGCCAGAGATAGTGAGGTTGAGATAACCTCCAGCAGCACGTGAGAAGTGTCTGTCTGACCAATCCTCAAATCTACTGACACTTGCCTTAATATCCAGGCTACTGAATATAACATGGTACCTCCATATTTGTAGTATGTCTTCACTTCTTTCCTAAGAGGTATCCAATCAGTCACGAAATTTCATTTAGGGACATCATCTCCTTTAGGCCAGTTCATCTGTGAAGCAGTCCTCATTTTATTTATTGAGAGGAAATACTCCCAGAAGGCCATAGGTATGACCTTGAAGGGGAATGTCAATGCAATTGAGGTTAATGACATAGTTCTGACCACATGTTCATCTGATTTTCTCATGCTTTCTAGGTCTGCTCAGATCAAATCCCATATATCATTTGTATTGTATGATGGGTTACTGCTTTACACTCTCAAACTTATGACTTAGCAGGTCTAATAATACCCAAGTTAGAATGAGGAAGTGTGGTTACACAGACATCTGGCATCCCATGGTCAGGATCTTTCCATACTAAGCCCTAGTGGAATACTAGAAGTTATTTTTTTCAATGAAAAAATAACTCTACAATCTATGATTCTACACATCAATTTTTCTTACGGGGGCTTGCCAGAGATTCAAGATAGCATTTTAACTATACCATAGATACCTCTAGCACTATCAGATCTTCTGAGTCACATACTTTGAGTGAGAGAGCAGCTTGCATCACAGTCTTGACTTTGCAGAATACTTTCTTGCTGTAAGTCTTGTTAAAAAGTGCCGTTTTATGAGTCATTCAATAAATGGATCATAACAGCATTTTTAAAGTATGTTATATGCTGCCTCAAAAAATCCAAAGAGGCCCACCAAGTACTATAAGTAAGAAATGTGAGGTGCATTAAATTTTTATTCATCTTAGAAAAAATGTTCTGATATGTTCTAGTTGACTTGAACCCCTAAGGTATTCCCTGATATGGCAGGCCATTGCATCTTTGACAGAATTTTTCTTCATTCTCTGGCATTCTGATATCTTCCTAGGGCTTATAGAACACTTGTTAGTTCCTGATTATTGGGTTCAATTAGCATGATGCATAATTATAATAACCCAACATGATGTCTTGCAGAATAACAATAGGATCAGCGTTCATGCAGAACATAACATGAGCGTGAGAATTATTTAACATAGCCCTTTGACAACCAGTGTATGCTGTCCCTATTATGCTACCCCTACTACGTGATGGCAAACTAGTTTTGGTCCTCCTTTCTGTTGGAATCAAGAAGAATGTAATTGCCAAATAAATTCATGTGTGTCAGGTGCAAGGGGAATATGGTATTGTATCAATAAGTATAACATACTAAGCATGCAGTTGCACTTGGGGCTATATCCTACATAAGTGTAAGGTAGTCATTCCATAGCCATCTATCAGTCAGGATCAATTTTTTTAAAAAGATTTTTATTATTTATTTATTTGAGAGAGAGAGAAAGAGAGCATGAGAGAGAGTCAGCACAAGAGAGGGGAGGGGCAGAGGGAGAGGCAGGATCCCCACTGAGCAGGGAACCAGATGTGAGGCTCCATCCTAGGACCCCGGGATCAGGACCTGAGTGGAAGGCAGATGCTTAACTGACCAAGTCACCCAGGTGCCCCTGGGATCAATTTTTTTAAATTGACTTTTTTTCTAACAGTTTAGTAGATGAATTGAATGGGAATATCATAGGAACCAATACTTCTGTTTTCCTTAAGTATTTGGTGGTGATGCTTATCATTGTGATTCCTGCAATATGGTATTGTTTTTATATATTCTCCAGGATAGAGAAGAACTTCTAGTTGGCTTTTTTTGTTTTTTTGTTTTTTGTTGTTGTTGTTCTTTGTTTTTTTTTTGTTTTTTTTTGTTTTTTAATGTGGAACGCTTCATGAATTTGTGTGTAATCCTTGCACAGGGCCATGCTAATCTCTGTATCGTTTCAATTTTAGTATACGTGCTGTAGAAGCAAGCACAGGGTTGTTTGATTTTTTACCAAAATGGTTCTTATTCCACAGATCATAGATCTATGTGAGGATTCTGTCAGGTGTTAAGTACATCAGAATTCAATTAGCCACCTGGGGACCAGGGAAATAACTGTAGGTTAGTTGTACGGACAAGTTAGACACATTGCATTGTGACAGTCCTGGGCCAAAACTCTACCGATCATCAGGCATCCAAGGCCTCTTAGTCATGATATTTCAGTTCCTCCATTATCATTCTCAGTTCAGAATCTTTATTTATCAATCCTTAATTCCTGTTTCCAGCTATTACAGTTATACTAGTATTGGCCACAAGTCCTTTTTGGAAAATATTAGGGAAGTATTTATCTAATTTACTTGTGGTAATATGGTAGAGTTCATTCTCAAAGGGTCCTGGATTCCCCTTCAATCTATGGCTTTTTGGTCTGTGAACTGACTTAAGTCTGGAATTTTTTGTGAGGAATACTTTCCATTTTGATGGCTAATGCCAGTTATCAGTACAAAAGCTATCATCTTTTTTTTTATTATTATATAGGTCAAGAGACACACTATTCCACTTATCTATCTTTTCTCTAGGACACTATGATCTATTTGCTATCATCACAGATATGTATATCAACACCCTGATTTCCACAATAGCCACCTTAGCTATTAGAGTAATTAAATCTATCTTGCCTTTGACCATTAATTGCTTCCGCCCATACTTTTCCATTTCAGAATCCAATTATTCCTCCTTACCCTGGAGAGCACACTTGCATGGCATCATCTTCCACTGCCATTCAATCCTACAGAGGACAGGAAACATTAAGTTCATTTCTCCTTCATGCCCTAGCAATGCTTCCATATTGCATTACCCCAGTGAAGGAAATGGCCTCTTGGAATACTATGGGAAAATAATCTGATGGTACATTCTCAAGTTGTACATCACAATCCATCCTAACATCTCTATTTCCTTGAGTATTTCTTTTTCCCTTCATATTTTGGCAAGGAAAGTACTGACATTTCCACCTCACTGACTGTAGGCTGAGATTGTGCCCAGGCTTCAAAGAATGACCTCAACAAATTCTGAGGATTGCCTCTACATCAAGTATGGACTGTCATTTTAGGAATGAGTGGCTCAAATCCAATAAATTCTCCCACATTATTGTGTTTGCTGTTGTGTGCTTCCCAGTTCTGTATTCGGGACTGAGGTATGATTTTCCCTGGCTCTTGCCAGTGCTGGTCAATACTTCACAGCTGAGTCTGTTTCTAAGTATTGCCTTCGGCCACGGACAGCTGCCTCAACAAGTTCTTCTCCTACCAGTGGTCACCGCACATAGATGGCAGGTCTATGAAGCAATTCAAAGGCCCTTTCCCTTGATTCAACTTCAGACAACTTAGGTGGTCCAAAACTCTTTGTGGGATTGACTGAGACCCCCTCTTCAACTGTATCACAGCATTTCAGTTTCTCCCTTTGCCCAGTACTGTTCTCCTTATCAGCTAACAAGTGGTATTTCCAAGAGCACTCTTCAGTAAAAGTTTGCATGCAAATCTCCATCTCAGAGTCTATTTCCCAGGGATGTCAACCCATGCCAAACTTAATATTTTACAACTATGTTCTGACACTTTTAGGATCTACTACCACAATTATCCCACAGTTCTTATCTTGTACATGTCAATCAGGTCCTACAATTGCAATTGGTGATTAAAGAACTTTGTCCTGGAGGGTGTACTGAATTCCCTTGCTTTGTAAGGGGACTGGAAATAAGTGTTGACCAGACAGCTACTGAAAAGCACAAGCAATATTTTGGAAGGCATCTGCCTCCATGAGTTCTTCTCACGTACTCCAAGCTAGGAAAACTGCTCTCTTCTGTCAAGGGGGAGAAACTGTTTCTGCTTTTGTTCAGGGGAATATGCAGTTCAAAATTTTCAGTTAAATCCAAAAAAAAGGTCCCCATCTCAATTCTCCAAATCTTGTTCTTTTCCAACTACAATCCTAAACTAAATAGAGGAGAACTCTCAAGGCAACATATTTGGTCTCCTTTGTATTTCTTTCACATTTAAAATTAAATCTTGGGTCTGATTTTCTGCAAAGTGCCCTGCACCCATAGATGTTAAGGCTCTGCATAAATGAAGCCATACAGGTCCTCTGGCTTTCACAGAGTACCTCAAGTTGGCAATTGACTGTTTTAAGCCTATAATTTTCTCTTTCAAAGATTTCAGTATCATTAACAAAAGCCAGCCCAGGTGCAGTCCCTATAATTATCATTGTCCCATACCATATAAGCATACAGCCTCTGCATATCCTAAGGTCTTATCTTCCACCTGCACCTTATCCCAATTAACCACAAGGGAAAGCCTTAGTAATCGAGATGTCATGGTATGCCAGAGCTAATCATCAGCCCCTGTAACACTAGCAAAGGGATCCCTATTGCAATGAGACTGGTCAGTAATACAGCTTTAATAAATTATCCTAAGGGTCCACTCTAGGGCTATTGCTAATATCAACTGTCTTAGACTGTTTCTTAGAAACAGAGCCTGAAGCAGTAACTTATGTGTTAATGCTTTCTTCAAGAGTATGATCTTTGGCAACAGGGTTGAGAGCAAAGGGAAGGGAGACAAGGAGAAAGGGAGAGCTGATACAGGGGTACGATCCCCAACTAACCACCGCACAGTATTCAGTGTGATTGATTGCTTTATCTCATGGGAATATATCCCAAGAGGGCTTATTAATGACTGCTCCTCAGACAGGCTATGCATGGGAAAGGAATGGAGAAGAATTTATTTTGTTCTTACTCCGGTCTCCTGTTGATCAAAGCTTCACCTTCAGGGTTATAATTTATTCCCACTTCTAGGTTGCTTTGGTGTAGCACCAGATGCTCCCATGGAGTCTTATGCCTCAGCATTAACAGGAAGTCTGGGAAAAGGGCCAAAGTTATAGATAGGGTTTATGAGGAGAAGAACGATAATGTGGTAGCCTTTTGAATTTGGTCAGAATCCACACAAAGGGGATTTCTGTGGCTGTGCCTGAGGGTGCAAAATTACCCAAATGCTTTTGGAACAGGAAAGCAAAGAAGATATAAAGGGATATTTAAATGTCATCTGATAAAACTACTTACTAACGTTCTGACTTTTTACTTTGTCCCTTGACTTCATTGTTTCCTCTGTAACAAGGAACTGATCATTGCACTATCTTAATTGGTTGCCCTATGAATTATAAAATATCTTATTTATAAATATTTTTTACAGTTCTTAGACCATACATTAAGTATTAACTATTGTCGCTATTTCTGTGAAGGAAAATTCTTGCAATCTAAATGAAAACTTGAACTATCTCGAGTTATTATTTAATCCTTCCATAACACACTATGCATATAGAGTATCAGAAAAATATTTGCTAGAGGAATTTGGGGTATTTTATGTTATTAAGCAGTGAAGGAAATAGCCATTAAATTCTGGGCCTGTATTAGTCTCTTATTTTTCCTTAAAAGTAGAGATAACCAGCGTGCAAGATAACCAATATAAAGGAAAAGAATATATTTTTCTTTCTTTCACCATTTCCATAGAAATAGAAAAACCCAACCATACCTTTTTCTAGATTCAATTTATACTAAATATGATTGCAGACAAGTATGTTTGGAGACTCTTTCAAGGTTAAGATTCCTACTCACATGCACATTATAGTAGAGATCAGGTGGTTTTGCCTTCTTGATAGGCAGTGTATATTCCTTCTCCTATCAGCAACTTAATTTACTGTTGAGAAACATCTGTCCCATTACTGGGTTAAGTTATTTAGGAAAGCTAACCTCATTCCTGGATCCAGGGGTGGGATTTGATGCTGCTCTGGCCAATCCACATGTTCAATTTCTCATGGTGATTGACTATCACTTCTTGGCCTTTTGGCTAAGACCAAGTGTAGTCTCATAGTGATTAACTCGGGAAGGATCATATGACCTGAAGCAGTCCATTGAAGACCAATCTCAATATCTGTTGGAGACAAGGGTGTCAGGGTTACTGAGAATGTAAATGTGAGCTTGAAGCTTCTATGCACATACTTCCTCTATGTTGGGAATTTTTGTTTGCATGATGCTAACAGAGTGAATGCAGAGTGAAATTATGGCAAAAAGAAAAAAAAGAGGGGTGAATTTTTATGACAATGTTTGAAACCTAGTTCCAAATATGCCTAAAGTTTGCATTATCCTTAGACCGTTCAGTTATCACCACTACTACTATTAATACTACTCATACTACTTTGATTTAGTCTTCTGTTATCTACAATCAAATGTATATTGGTTCATTTTTTTGTATATTTTGGTTCATTGTTGTAGTGAATGAAACTGTTGTTATAGAGAATATTAACATTGGGAGATATTAGTTGTGGGATATATAAGAACTTTCTGCACTATCTTTACAATTTTTCTGTATCTAAAACTATTATAAAATAAAAAGTTTATTTTTAAATGTATTCTGCATAATACAAATCTGCTTTGTTATGTCATACTACCTAAGGGTAAGTGGATCCTCTTACTAATAAATCTGCAGTTAAGTCAAGAAGGTGAAGGACATGCTTTTCTCTAATATTCACACTTGGGGAATCTGTGCTCCCTGAACCTATAGATAGAAAAATTTCAAAACACACACTATATGGTCAGTTTTGGGCAAAATTTTTCAGTGAAGAGGAGATGAAAGAGAAGGAAAAACATAGCATTTCAATCAGTTATTCTGATTTATGGTCTAGTAAACAATGGTTAGCTTTCTATCTTGCTTTTCTAGTCATTTTAATGTCTGCTCTATTTACGCTATAGAATACTATAACTAGGGGCACCTGGGTAGCTCAATTGTTAAGCGTCTGCCTTCAGCTCAGGGCATGATCCCGGCATTCTGGGATCGAGCCCCGCATCAGGCTCCTCTGCTGAGAGCCTGTTTCTTCCTCTCCCACTCCCCCTGCTTGTGTTCGCTCTCTCGCTGGCTGTCTCTCTCTGTCAAATAAATAAATAAATAAATAAATAAATAAATCTTAAAAAAAAAGAATACTATAACTAGACACAGGCTCCTTATTTTTTGTTTTCTCTCAGGAAGGATCTGTCAATTTTGTATCAATCGAGGCTCTATTTTTAATGTGGCATTTTCTTATCTGTATTGCAAATTTATACACTTTTTCCCTCAGTAGTCTCTTCAGACTATTATATAGGTAAGTCACAAAATAATATCTCATCCACAAATAACAGATAGTAAGCATTGCTTTAAATTGTTGTTAATTCAGTTATGTACTTTCTAGTATACCATCAGTATATTACCTGAAGGTGTTCAATAACTTCCATTTCAACAAAAGCCGAGTCACTAAACAGAATACACTTAATTAAAAAATCCTAGCCCCTAATCTTATCGCTCGTGTAATGTGGCTTTTATTTAAACTGCTTTGATCTCTTTTTTAAGACTTTTTAAAAAAAAAAGTGGATCTGGTTCATTTCATGTAGAAGTAGGAAGTATATATCCAAGACTTGTGAGGCCTCCCATGCCTCTAAAGCACCTCCTATGGTACTTTTGTTAACAATATCAATATGGTTCAGAAGGAATACAAAGAAAATGAGAGGTAATATTTATAAACTGATATTCAAAATAAAATGTGGAAGTTTATGGATTTAAATCCAGGCATTGCCATGAGAGAAAGGACTCTTTCCATGTTCCTGTTGAAAATATTATTTTCTGGGTTTGAGAGCTTCAATGATAGAGAGTGACGCAGTAGAAGTTCTAGGAGAAGGAGTAGTAGAAATAAATGAAAATCTCATCATGTCTATTTCCATTGGATTTTAGAAGAAAAAAGTAGAGGTACAAGCAGACTAAAGAAGTATAGATCAGGACATTTATATGCCCTGATTTTTTCCGCCCTGTAATTGCAATGCATGTAGTGGTTGGAGAGTGAAGGTTCAGTCTGAGTTTGAGGCTAATTCTGTGTGGGATATGTCCAGCCAATCATTTGGGATGCAGGGAAGAGACTCTTGTACAGAGTGCCCTGAGCTAATATTGGAGGCCTTCACATAATTGGTAGGTGGAACAGTGTTGTCAGGCAAAAAGAAGACCTACCTCATACTTCCAGATACTTCTCTGTTCCTGTCTCTGACATGCAGAGGATCAGAGGGCAAGGTCATTAAGGGCAAGGTAATCTCATAGCAGATGCTACCATTAGACCATGGCCCAGAGAGGAAAAGCAGCAAAAATTAAAAAGGCCAATTCAACCTGGAGGATCCCTAGAAACTAAGAAACAAGAAAAAATAAGAAATCATTTTTGCAGAAATCAACAACTATTGTCAACAGAATTTGGCAAAACAGCAGCTCAGGTAAACTACACCTTAGCATACCAGCTAATGGCACATTTGACCCTCTCCCTAGTGTCACAAAATCATGTCATAAGCATGACTATACTCTTATATCCCCAGATGACATTTTAAGAGTATGAGAAGATTGATGTATTTGAGTCACCTAGGAAGATATTTTCTGATGTAAAATTTTAATATTTGGATTTTACTGAGATTAGCAAATAAAAGTAAGCTTCATCTTCCTTTCCTGCTACCTGGCCAATGGATGGGGTGAGAAATATGGGGTAGTTATAGAAAAAGTACAGAATCTATATTTCTTTGCACATCTGAGTGTAACCTGAGTCATTCTGCAACACTGGGAAACACATGTTTTTTTGACTTCTCAATTTCAAAATCCTTTATCTTCAGGTCAGCTAAGCTTCTCTTAATCTTCAGTTTTGCAGTCAATTTCTAGATGCAATCACCAAATTCAGATTGAATTTTGGCACCAAATCTAACCATTTTTTCCTGTTGCTATGCTACAGACGTCTTGAAACAGCCTCAGAGAGTCATTGTCCTAGATCCTGTCATTCTAGTTGCTATATCATACTAGTTCTATCATGATTGAGTTGAATCTTATTTTCACAGATTTTCTTTCCAACGACTTGCTTGAAATCATTCTTGTAACTTTTCTTGCTTTTTCCCATTATTTCCCACCATATTTCTCATTGCTGGACTCCGAGTCACATTTAATACCGAGATGCGTCACACTTTTCTATCTCCTTTCAATCAACTTTTGCTCATTACAAAACTGGCATTCCTGAGACTTGCGTATATACAATCATACTAAAATAACTTTCCTACATCCAAAAGGCACAGATGGAAGATACATAAAATTAGCTGGGAAAGTGCTTATTTATTACCAGGAAACACACACAGAGCCAACAACACAAATTTACATGCAGGAGTCAATCAAATAATGATTAAGGACACTCAAAGGTCTGAAAAGTGTCACACCTTCTGATCTCCCTTAGGTCAAAAGCAATCATTCCCACCTCCTTGTTCTCATAGCACATTAATTGCACCTCAACCATAAACATACTTCATATTTCCACCCATTACTGCTAATGGTTTGTCTTCTTTTTCAACATTTCTATGTTTTATTCATCTTTTTCTAGCATACTTTTAGGACACTACTTCGCAAGATGTAGATACTAAATACTGTTTGTGGAATTTAATGGTAATTAATTTTACGTCTTAATGTGTATATGTACACACACACACATAGTAATTAATTTTACGTCTTAATGTGTATATGTACACACACACACACATACCTTTATATATTAAGTTCCTATGAAATGATCACATTAGTTGTATGCTTCTTGTGCAGATGGAAGAGGGAGCAAAGCAAAAAGAAAGGAACAAGAAATCTACCCAGATATAAGAAAAGAAAAGAGATAACTTTTTCTCTTCCTGATGTCTTAGGCTGAGTCGTCTATGTGACCATGGCTTCTTGTGAGAGACACCATTTGGCCACTAGAGGATTTCCTGAATGTCATTAACTCCATGGGTTTTAAGAGGTGTTTGAAATGAATGGTAAGGCAGACCTGAAACCTTTACCTTTATGAGAAGAAGATAGCAAACAAATATTTACTGTGAGCCTACATCGTGTCAGGTTGTGCCACTTACATTTTTTCCTCAGGGAGGCATGACAGTCTGTATACCAAGTGAAACATCAATATGTCTGAGACATCACTATATTTTACCAAAATAATCATTCAAGTAGCTATTTATTTCTGTCACAGCTGTGGTTTTGCAACAGTGTTTGATTTGTAACCATGAGCTCTGTAGATTCCAAATATTTTTCAATAATTTATCCCCTGGTCCATTTCTCATTCCAGTTTTCCCCACTCAGTCTTCAAATTACGAATCCCTGGTCACCCTTCCTCTTAAATACATGTTTTTTTCAGGTCTTCCTCTTTTTGACTTCTAATTGATGGTAATCATTGTGCCTCTGAAACGGCCTTTTCTGTTGCAGAGCTTTCTTTACAAACTAAACCTCTTCTCAGCATGTTCTCTTTACCTCCTTGAAAGCCAATTTAACCAGACAGCAATGCTAATTAAAACTCCTGTTTTGCAATAGCATGAGTTATACACATTTTACAAGGTAGCCGTAGAGCATCAGTATTGTTATTCCAGGTGTAGGATTTTATCTTATTCTGTTGTGAATCCAAGATTTGTTCTATGTATTCATTGACTATACTGCAAACTGGATGGCTCCCAAAGATATAAGGCAGCCTCAGGAGAGCTCGAAGCATGATAAGGGATTCAAACAAGACTGGAGTGCAATGTGGCTTGTGCTGGGAGAGGGGCTTCTACTAAATATTCTGGGACATGCAATGGAATGACTAGTCCCACTATGGGACTGCAGTGGGTGCTGTGATGTACCACCCCAAACTTTCAGATCTAAAGCCCACATTTCTCCTGCTGCCAGGCTGCTAACAGATCTCTGTGGAATCCTTCTTCAGGAATTACCTTTGGCTAAAGACATCCACTTTCGTCAAGGTTATGCTTCTTCCCCTTATTCAATACCGTTGTATGACCTGTTTCCCTTTCCTCATGTAAGGACATCTTTGAATGTCCTTCCTGGCTATATAGATCACCCAGTTGGATAGGCAGAGGGTTCTGTTGCAACTGTATTACTGTTCAACTTCTCTGACCAATACTTCTTTATTTCTTACATAGATTGTTGCTGAAGGCATCCCCAATAAGCCTTCTACAAAGAAATCTCAGTCATGGAGTGACAAAGAATCATCCTACAATGGAGTTAGTTCAGGGAAAGTCCACAGGTCATTTTGAAAGCAGTCCAAACGAACAGAACTGACACGACCTGGTATTGTGTTTAAGGGGTAGTTAGAGGTTTGCTATAGCAAGAAAAAGCATATAGAGTTTGTTTATATGGTTGTGTTAAGGCAAGGGACAGGGTGGTAGTATGAGGAGTGGCTAGCAGTGAGGTTCAAGGTGTGGGAAGATTCCTATTGTGAAGAGCCACAGAAGCTTAGCTAAAGAGTTAGCAGAGTCTTCAAAGCAAAGGAGTAACATATGCATATATCTCTAAGGAGGTAATTTTAATAGCTGTATGAGGAAAGAACTGAAGGCAGAGAGATCTTTTGATGGGGAGTCAGCTTGACAGCATTTAAGGTAGTCCCTACTGAAAGAAAAAAGAAAACCAAAAGAATGGCAGTTATATTAAGAATGATTTCTAGAAGATTTCTATAGGATTTGATGACTTATTAGGTGAAAGGGTTAAAAGAGGATTGATGTCAAAATAATTTTAGAGATTCCATGTTGTGATATTGGTGAACCCATTGACAGGGAAGAAGTAAAAGGATTTGGATTATATTCTTACATAATTATTTTCTACCATCTTCAGAACCCAATGCTAAAAATGTGGGAAAACAAAATTCAGGGAATCATCAAAATGAAATAAAATAATGTTATGTGAAGGCTTTGAACAATACCCGGCACTACATTTATTAGTTTGATAACCAGGGGGGTCTTCATTCTACAATTTATGGATGGACAGACATGTTACAGTCTTCTAATTATCCCATCTCTCTTTGAGAAGTTTGAAAATGTCTTACAAATATATCCTTGACATATTTTGTAAGCAAACACCCAAACAAAAATTTCAAAAGCAATTTTGTCTTATATTTTTAAACCATTGTTACCTATACTCTTCTTTCCAGGGGCTTGTGTCATACTTGTGAAATCAATAGCAAAAAGCAAGTACTTCAGTAAGGAGAAAGTCAAGGACAGCCTCTAATTCTGCTCTGCAAAGTGTCTAGTGCTCTAGAGGCACTTAAACATAAAATGATGTCTTTACTCTTCCTAAGCCTAAAAATATTTTAAGTTTTTAAGTATCATCATCAAAACTTGGGTCTTCAGTGCATGTATGTTTTTTTAAGTAATAGTAGCCATTTTTCACTGAATGCCCCATTGTGCTAGGCAATAAGTGAAATACTTTATTTTTATTTTTTTTATTTTTAAGTGAAAGACTTTATAAACATTGTCGCTAGTCTTATTAGTAATCCTAAAGGATTTTTATTCATGTCTTTGATTTCCACCTCAGGCTTTAGGATGTTGAATACTTGGCTGGAAGTCAATGCAGACCTCGGGTTGCAGAGTAGGCTTTCATCTGGGGTTCTATGCCTTTACAGCTGACTAGCTAAGTCGTTCCTGAAAATTATCCTGTCAACCCAAGGTGCAGGACAAATGGGGGTGATGTCTGCAGTCTTTAGTTGTTAATTCAATGGACTGTTTTTAGGTTTACACAAAAACACTGAAAAGTAAGTGAGGGAGGTAGAAATGTGGCAATTTTTAGGTTCATACAAAAGACTTCACCTTTAAGGACCGGAACATGGTCATTAATACCTAGTTACACTTCTCTATGCAGACCAAGAAAAGTAGAGGGTAGCTTTTAGACTTGAAATAAGTGAAGTCTAAAAGGAATAAGGCAGAAAAAGAAAGGAGAACCATCATCCCTTTGTAAATAATTCACTCCATCGCCTGTGTGTGTATGGGTGTGTGTTGCAATTAAAGCACCTTATACTTTCACTTCATTTTATCCCAGATTTTTAGTACTTTTTTCTCTCACACCCAGAAGAATGTGTGTTAGACTTAGTATGATTGATTTAAATGTGGCTGCTACTGCTGTACCTGTCATTTAACTGTTAACAAAAGTGCAGTCATACAACATTTCTGCTGGGCCTTTCACCTCTCTTCATATAAGAACTGTCTTTCAAGTGTGACAATGGTGGCCAGTATGAGCTGGAAAAGAACGTTGAATGTCAACCTCCTACTCATACTGGTTTTATTAAGTCATACCAATTTTCATAGCTTTTTACAGGTATTGGAGTCATTAAAGGTAATTAGGAAGCTATCATAGTTTTGAAAGATATGATGGAAATTTAGAAATATTTATTAAGGGTGCTAATTTTTATTTTATTAATAGAATATTGCTAATTGAATTTCTTTGCCAAATAGATGAAAAGCAATAGACATAGAATAAAATATAATGGTATCTTAGTACACCACACACTTTTGTGCACTTTTATAACAGGAAAATATTTTAAAAGATGCGCAAAAATAGAAATAAACACCTATAGTCCCTCTATTAGATGTAGCGTATGATAGTCATTTTCAGATATATTCTTTAAGACTCATTTTCCACTAAACCTACAAAAATAAAAAATAATTTAAAAACTTTAAGAAGAAACTTTAACTTAGGGTCAATAAGGAGATATTCATTTTTAACAGGTGCTCTACCTATTTTTATTACTTACATATACAATTCATGTTGTGTTTATGTTAACATGCAAAAGTTCAGCTGCTGGATAATTTTGAAATCAATCACATCAACATAAGTTATCTCTTACTTATGATTCAGCAATTATCTATTACCTCCTAGTCAATTATGACAAAATTCAGAGAGACTCCATGATTATCATCATTATTGATTTTACAGATGAAGTTAAATTGAACTTAGATGTTTCTTACCAAAGGAAAAAAATAACAAGAATATAGGAAACATAGGGGAAAAAGACTTTATCAGTCACATTGCATGCTTTTCAATCTATCTTGAGAAGTATGTTAATACTATGACATTCTTTTATTTACAACTTTGCAGAATAAAGTGGATTTTGTTGCTAAGGAGCTCAAAATGACAGTTGCCTCTCTAATCCATTAGCAAAATGTAAAATGCAATGCTGAATGTCACTATTGCCCTCTCAAACTGTACTAAGTATGGTTTTAATATTGATTCTTGCACATGTCTTACACGTTCCCCAGTGTTCAGTACTTTTGATGACAGGATGTACCACAAATCACTCATATCTTTCATCCTGATCTTTAGATATACATTTTTTATACATTTTTATTATATTGCTTGTCTTCCCTCAGTCAAGATTACAAATGCATTTTACATGTTGGGAAAAGATAGCTTTACTGGAGTAATGCACCAGGAGAAATACAAAAGATGAAAAGAGAAAAGGTGAGGAATATAGCTATCTTATGGCCTAAAGTGCAAGTATTAAAAAAATGATAATAATAGGAAGAGAAAAAAAGCCATAGTTGAAACATAATCCATTAAGGTGATTTCAGAAACAACAATAATAATACCTTAAAACTGTAGAGCAATTTAGTTTCAAACTACTTTTACATACATTGTCTCATTTGATCTTTAGAACCACTCTGTGATATCAAAAGAGGAGTTATTATTTTCTCTTATCCAAACCTAGTCATCGACCGGTAATGATGAGAGATTATGTGACTTATCCCAGGTTGTAGGGCTAGTAAATGATGGGGTCAAGATGTGAAAGAGTGTTCTGATTCCTGGCCCAGTGATTTTACTTTACACTGCACTGAGGATATCTTCTGTTCATAATAAATATAAAAGTTAAAAAAAAAATCCATGAGCCAAGAAATGTACCCTGCTCCCCTGTCCTCATTCTTTTTTTGCTGGTATTCTGTAGGAAAATGTTTTAATATAAATTTGTGTCTGGAACAGTGCTTAGTATTCATGAGAACTCATTCAGTGTTTTCGAATAAATGGAAAAATAAGGAATTAATAAATCCACACTCTTGAATATAGCGCCTAAAGAATTTCTGATTCCAGGTCATCCCCCTGAACACTGTGAAACTAGTTTATTTTTGCTTGTCCTGTCACTGTAATTACAGTGTTTTGTTTACATGTAAAGTATTACACAGTGATTGCCTAAATTATCATTTGACCCTGCATATTACTATTTATACTAAATAGTGCATAATGAATATTCAATGAAAATAATATGGCTCTATCATACTGATAGCTAGAACATTTTCTTTTTCTTCTTGATTTTAATTCCTTCGACTATCTTAGAAATAATAGCCATAAGATATTATATTTACTTAAATTTAGATTAAAAGAGGATTTGATCCATTGTTCTTATAATTCTGATCTGGAGACCAGTAATGCCCATTAGATTGACCCATGAGTCATACACTTTATACTAAAATGACTATTTCTACCCAGTAGGATACTTTAAATTTCAAAAGGCATAGGGCCATATGGGCTACATAAGTGGTTTAGCTAATTTTGTAAAAACTGGATTTGTTTGGTATGTGTTAATATATCTGAAATGAATATGCATTATCAATTATCAAAAACCATACACAGCTTAATAAAATTGGTAATATGTGTACATTGTTTCACAGCATATATTGTTCATTCTTTTATCCTCATGCTAACCTCAAAAAAAAAAAAAACAGTATTAGGGTTTTGTAGGTGTGTGTGTGTGTGTGTGTGTGTGTGTGTATGGCAAAATTGGCAAGATGTCCAACAAACTCATTTCATCTTTTTGCATCTATAGAAAGACCATAATTCTCATCTTAACTTGCAGTGATTTTGTTATATGGCCTTGTTATAAGGCCATATAAGTGGGTCTAATGAAATGTGGGTAGAATGGTGCCTGTCTATGTACAAGGGTTGTTCTATAACTCTCCAATTTCTATCTCTTCTAATTCAATCATGATCAGGGCTATTGAAGATAGTGACATTTAATAATGAAACAGCTTAGTTTTTAATTAATTTTTACAATTTTAATTCCAATATAGTTAACATACAGTGTTACACTAGTTTCATGTGCACAATATAGTTATTCAACAATTCTATAGATTACTCAGTGCTCATCATGATAAGTGTACTCTTTAGTCCACATCATCTCCCCTCTGGTAACCATCAGTATGTTCTCTATAGCTAAGAGTCTGAGAAACAGCTTAGTTTTCAAAGTCATTTTTAGAAAGAAACCTCCAAGACAATCTCTGGCACACATTTGGATTTGAATGGATAAGAAAACTTTTTGTTAAGTTAAGCCATTAAGTTGTATGATTTACTCATTAATGCATCATAACATACACTAACATTACACTAACTAATAACGATATTGGTAATTTGAATTGTTGCTATGAAATTACAAGAAAAAGGAAATTTGTAGGCTTAGAAGTCAGAAAATAGATAAGAAACTGAAACTGAAAGCTAGAAAGCTGGTGAATTGCATCATACAGCAGGAAATTTTTGATTACCTCTGATAACTCTGAAAGCAGACTATGGGTCTAAGTACTGTGAGTCTAGAGAAAGAAGTTGAAAATCATTATTTTAATACAGATTGTTGTTTATTATTGATTTAAATAGATAAGGAGGGGTGCCTGGGTGGCTCAGTCAGTTAAGTGTCTGCTTTTGGCTCAGACCATGATCCCAGGGTCTTGGGATCAAGCCCCCCATTGGGCTCCCTGCTTGGCAGGGAGTCTGCTTCTTCCTTTCCCTCTGCCTCCTCCCCCCTGTTCATGCTCTGTCTCTGTTTCTCACTCTTTCTGTAAAATAAATAAGTAAAATCTTTAAAAAAGATAAATAGATAAGGAATTATAAGAAAGAGTGATCTTAAGGAACAACTGGAAAGATTGTGAGCAAAACTGAGTAGAAAAAGAAGAGTTTGAGGATTTGCATTATTGGAAAATCCAACTATTTCTAGATCGCAGACAGTAAGATTAATAAGAAATGTATTTTTTAGCAAGAAATTTTTGGTTAAATAAAGTGACCCTGGGAAAATATCAGATTAGGTTGTAACTTTCCCAATTCAAGTCTGAAAGCTTCAAGACAGCCACCATTAAATTGAGTGAGACTGACATGGGCATGAGAAAGTAGAAAAATATAAGTGGATTTGAGAACTATATCTAATAAAGAACTTTAATTGTGAAAGAGACTGGAAGCAAATAGATCTGAAGCCTACTAAGTTTTGAGGAAAATTAGTATCATAAGATGTTAAGATTTTTCAAGACTTAAAACAACTCTTAAGACCTCAACTTTCATGAGCAATAGCCTCATTTCAAAAGCTCTACAGAAGTAACATGCCCCCCCGCACCCCACCAGACTACTATATATATAGACAAAGTAAATAATGAACCAGGAAGAATCTCCCAGAATGTGGAGCCAGGAGCCATGGAAAACCATGGACAAGACAGTTCCTTCCATAGAGGAGATACAGAGATCATCAAAACTCAAAGTAATCCTGGCACTTCTAAGGTAGACGGATTGTACAATGCTAGTTCAGTGGGGTTTCAGAATTGCTAAAGAGCAATGACTGGAAAGTCTCTTCTCAAATGGGAGTATTTATTCTAGTTATCTAGTCACAACTCCACACATTGTATGTGGGTGTATGTGTCTACAATCAAATAACTTTGTGGTCAAGAGGCATGACCACTGAGACTTCTAGATCAAACAGGTCACTAGGACCCCAGGGATAGGGGTATGTGTGGCTTAAAGATCATGGATTTTGAGCTGGATGCAATAATTGAATGGGACTCTGGATTGTACCTTTTTAGAGAGAAAAGGTGTGTTCTAAGTGTAGAAAGAAAAGTGACAGATATTTGGTGAACAGGAATGAGGATGATGTTATTCAATGCCTACATATTTAATAAACCTTTTCTGGATACTGTGTTTTTGAGACTGTTGTAATTAGTTTGGCGTCTTATGACTAGATAATGGCCATGTGACTGGTTTCTTCAATGTGGGAACAGTGATGCATGTCAGTCCCAGGTCTGGATATGAAACTCCTTGCACAAACTTTCACATTGTCTTCTGCTTTTGTGACAACCAGGAAAGCCACTTAAGAGATGGTAGCATAAGATGCTGGTAGCCTGGTTCACTTGATTACTGCTTAGAGGCCAGTCACCAAGAAAAAACTCTAATCTAAAATATACTCTCTGCATGCTAGAAGTAAAATAATATTGCATGAATCTACTAACATTGTTACCTGAGCTTAGCATAGCCTGCCCAATCTAATGAATATGTCTCCTTCAGCCAAAAGATTAGGCAGTGTTTCATACATTTTTGGGTGTTGAGCACCTAGCAGAGTTCTTGGTACATAACAATAAGCAATTTGTGTTCAAAGGTTGCTTGTTTATGAAATAGGTTATCAATTTTGTGAAGAAAATAGGGCAGATAATATTTTATAGAGAAAACAAAGATCACATATGTATATGGTAATTTGAATTATTGCTCCCAATTCTTCACTCCCCTGTATAGCAGGATATTTTCCAAGGACAACTTTTGGCCTGTTATTTTTTAGTGAGGTGTCTTTTTGAGGTCAGAATATATTTGTCTACCCCATTGATGTTGGGTTTGCCATATGACTTGCTTTAGTCAATCGGATACATGTGTAAATCACAGTATGCTAGTTTCCAGCTAAGAAGTTACAGAGCATTCAGGTTTCCACTTGTCTCTGGGGTTTCTTTTAGGCTATGAAAATAGTGCGTCCAGGGAGTCTCAGAAGATGTGTGGGAGGATATGAAATCATGGGCAGTATGGAGGCCAGCCCAGTTGAATTCTTTTAATCCAGCTAAGATTGGTTAAATCTCAGAAACTCAAAGAAATGTGAGCTATGAAAGGAAGAAAGAAAGAAAGAAAGAAAGAAAGAAAGAAAGAAAGAAAGAAAGAAAGAAAAAGAAAGAAAGAAAAGAGAGACAAGCTGTTGTTGTAGGGCAATGAGATTCTGAGTGTGTTTTCTATATATCAAAAATTGGCATTACTCTAAATCCCATAGCTGGAAACTGAATTCAGTGTCTTGACTTCACAGTGGGAAAGATTCATTTTGAACTTAAACAGTAATTTAAATAATAGTAATTATTTTATTCAGTCTTTAATAAATTTTTAATTTAGAATGCATCTTTAGTTTCTAAGCTATTTTATTTTTCTTTGTTGATATTTACATTGCTTTTTAAAAAATTTATTATTTAAAAAAAGCAACTTTCAACTTTTTTTATCTTCACTCCAAAGCAATTTGTTTCCACAATTATAAAAATCGACAAGATAAAGAAGAAAGAAAAAAATTACAAAATGGTCATTTTCGAGTATGCTATTGTTCTTTTCTTATGAAAATATGCAACTCTAATGGATTTTGTTAATGCCTCTCGGGTCCTCTATGGCATTTAAGAAATAACATTCACTGGAATTTATACACTATAACCAAGTACTTATGGTTCCATCTTCAATGTGTCGCATGAAGGAATACTAATCTGTTTAATTTTTTAAGGTTTACTTCATATATTCTGTAACAAACTATTTAATAGCAAGGCCAAGGAGACTCCTAATTACTTGAATTTATTTTTAGCATTTTCCTCATTAAGTTAGACATTAGAAAAAAAAAAGGCTTTTATAATTTTTCCATTGAGTATCACTACTGTGCTATTGTCCCTTTGATAATTCTTCTTTGTTGTGTGCTTCATTGTTTACTTTACAATAAATATTTTAACATACAAATCACATTTCCTCTTTTACTCTGAGCTAGATTCAAGACCTCTTCCTTCAAGTGACTGTTCGTTCTTTCAATTCAGTCAAAAAATAATAAAAATTCTTGGCAGGAAGAATGAATTTACTACTCAATTAAACTTACTAGAAAATGCAGGCAAAATAACTATACTGGTTGTACATTTAGACACAACCCCTGTGGTGTTAAACTTTATTGTTTCATACGCTGTGGCTAAGGTTAGGAGACACTCTAAATTACATAAACTGCACATCTTGGTGTAGTATAGATGATGTATTGGCATAGAAAAGATACTATTGCAGGAAGTGTTAGATATTATGTGAAATCACTAATGCAGTTATTTTTACCAGATCTATTTCCTACTACATATTTACTAATTGTTTAATAATAATTAAGAAAATAGGAAAATATTGTCAGAGCAAAGAGTATACGTTAAATAGTAGGACTTTGATGTTTATAAATATTTTTTGATTATTTATTCCTGTATTTTCCCATTTAGGTGATTTTCTTTAGCAAATATAGGTGCGAAATGGTTCTGACAACACATACGCTATTCAGTAGGGAACATATGTCTTATGAGAAAAAAATTTCTTTAATCTTTCCATCTTGACTTCATAATCCTATATTTAATTTACCTTAAAAGTCAGACGGGAGTTTCACTTTTCATAGTTGTAAAAATGAATGTCAGACAATGGTTTTCAAGTTTATTCAGCAAGGAAAACTTCTCACATTTTTACAAGTTTCCCATTTAAAAACCTCCTTTTCTTTTTCTTTTGAACTTGCGCTGGTGAGTTAGCAGGACAGACTTTATTCATCTGCCGGAATATTGGAGACTATTCCCAAATTACCGTATTCTAAGTTCGAGTTGAAATGAACAGTGCCAAAACAGTTCAACTATAAAGAAGGAACAGGAAATAGGATAACATGATCCTAAATTTTTACCCTCACCTGATTTTACCAATACCTGTTAGCCTAGGCAACAAAGTTCTTATGGCCTGGGACCTTGTATTACCTTTGTATCATGAGTAGAGGTTTTCTCAATCTTAGTACTATTGACATTTGGAACTAAATAATCATTTGTTCAAGAGGTTGTCTTGTCCGTTATAGTATGCTTAACAGCGTAAGTGGCCTTCTGCCATATAAATATCTCTGATTTAATGCATGTAAAGCTGAAGATGGTACCTCATTCTTGCAGGATTGCTTCAAAGCTGGTGCTTTAGTTTTTCCTTCAGCCTGCCATTCTAACACTTTGTTGGATCAGCATCATCTGTGTGATACATTATGTATTACAACAACCAGTGAGTCCTGTGGTCAGAAGCTGCCTGGGGTTTGTATGTCTGTATATCAGGCATCCTGTAAGCACCTGGATAGTGGAGCTGGCTGAGGCCCGGTAGAAAGCAAAGACAACCCCTGACTTAGACTAGGTATCTATTCCTGTGTAAACAAATCACATGCCTTATATAAGAGAGGGACCCGATAGAGTCAACTTGGAACCAAGTGGCCATTTGTTCTACTCAAGGAATAATGCCAGATTGGAGGTAAGTGCTGGTCTTTGTTATAGGCATTGAGGAGATTCAGAGGTAGTGGTAACAGTAGTTGGACTACTCTAAGTAAGTAGGAATCGATGCATACCTTTTGTCCTTGTCATCATAGCCTTGCCTCTTATATCCCATTATAATAGTACTGTGGTAGCTCCTGATAGTTCTGCATCAACTAGCATCAAGTTGTTAAGCACCACTTCAATTTGGAAGATTAGTGGCTTTCTCTAGTGCATCTTTTCTGGTAGGCATTCACACTTTATGCTCATTCTCATATGGCCATCCACATGCCTTTACTCCAGACCTCCTTGTGACTAATCTTCCCATATTTTTCTTCCAAGTCCTTGACCAGCTGACCCAGTTTGTCACTACCCATTAATCTGTATATATTATGACCACAGGTTAATTCCCTTTCTGTGCAAAGTAAATATCCAAGTGTTCATACATCATGACTATGATTAAGCCTGATCTTGAGTGAGGTTCGAAGAGGGCTACCATTCCTTTTTAGCTTTCCACATAATATCTTGCCAATATGTGAAACAAGCTTTGGAATTTTACTCTTTTTAGAGCTGTTGGTATATGATTCCAACAAATGGTCATAGGTATGAGCTGGAAGAGGGTAATTGGTGCAACTGTAGTGGGGGGATTAGAGGCCTGGGCTACTTTCTCATGAAGTTTGTTCTATCCTTTGAACCCTTCCCTGATTGCTCCTGGATACGTTCTTTCTATCTTAACAATGGTTTCTTCTGAGTCCACAGAACTTTATGATTTGGTGTATCTGACAGTAAGTACCAACCTCATCCTGGACAGTTAATAATGGTCAAGCTTTTTTTTCTGCCAGCGTTCAATGAACTCCAAGGGAATGAGAACTGTTTCTAATCCTTTGTCTTAACTGAATAGCAAAGAAGATATTTATTAAGTCAGTGGACACATACCATGTACCTGAGATCTATTAATGTGCTTTACCAAAGATACCGTATCTGGCACAAGCTGCTGTGGGAGATGCTGGTTGGATAAGTCCACCCTGGTCTATAGGCACTTGCTGGGATTCAGGATCTATCTGGTGTCTGGGGGGCCAGGCTGATAAAATAAAGAGAGATAACAATGGAGACCACTAAGTATACATCCTTTAGGTCCTTTGGTGTGGTACCTACCTCAGTTATTCCCTCTAGTATGTGATACATATTTTTTTTTTGGTTTGTTTTATTGTCTTAGCTGGAAGAACGGTGGTAATTTCAGAACTTCTTCATGACCTTCTCCACTGATTGCTTTTATCCCCACAGGTGAAAGACACAAATTCAACTGTTATTCCAATGGACAAATATGTCGGTGCCAAATAGACATTCAGCTATGAGGGGGACTTCTACTGGGTGGATATGTGTACTCAGTGGGCAATTTTAAGTTGCATTTTAGTCAGGAATCGATTACCTGATCCCACATGACTCCACTTTGTCAGGGGAATCATAAGGTCACTTCAGTTCTGCAGATACTAGTCTCAATTTAAACTGTGTGTCCAACTGTCCTCAAAATGTCTGTGTAGTCACCTTTCTCCAGTGCATAGTAAATAGTGGATAAGTAATGGCTCATGCAAGTGACCATAGGTCTCTTCGAAAGGCCTGGAGAAAACATTACAGTATATCCTAGCCAAGGTGGCAGCATCTTTCAATACAGGGACCCAGTCAAGGTCTTCAGATAATGGTTTCTGTAGCTGAAACAGCTTCACATAATACCTACTTCCCTAAGCCTTTGGATACTACCCTCTATTGTCTGTCATGGTAATTCAGGCATAGTAACACCTGAACGGATTAGGCTGTGACTTAACTCTGATCTTTGCTCTGAAGGATAGCAGAGGAGGTGGCTCTCCTAAACTTCTGAGTGGGCACTGTTGTCTTATGGGGTAAGTCTCTTTGTTATTATTTTCTGATATTGGAGGAGTGCTATGTTTTAATGGGATGAGATGGGGCATTTCTGAAGGTTCAGAATGTAAAGAAAACTCTAGGGAGCCTAAATCTTCTAGGGCTTTCTCCCAGATGTCTCTATCCTGGGTCAGAGTCTCACAGTTTCTTAACTAGGACCCCGTGTTTGGTATTAAAGATCTGTTACGGTAGAACATTCTGGGGTGCCTGGGTGGCTCAGTCGGTTAAGCATCTGATTTTGTTCCAGGCCCTGATGTCAGTGTCCTAGTATGGAGCCCAAGACAAGCTCTCCGCTTAGCTCGGTGTCTGCTTGTCCCTCTGCCCTCCCCACGTCCATGCTCACGCTCGCTCTCTCTCTTTCTCACTCAGAATAAATAAATAAAATCTTTTAAAAAAACATTCAAAGATCTTTGAAATTCAGCACTCGGTTTTTTGAAAACTGGGCTTAATCTTAGCTTTATCTGTTTGCTCAGAGCAAGATAAAAGGGTTTCTTTGTGAGCTACTTTTTGTCTTTCAGATAGTTTTAAATTGTCTGTTAATGGTTCTCAGCTTTTCATTGCTGATCTCATCAAGGCAATAATCATCCAATTCTGTTATCCTTATATTTATACTTCTCCCTCCAATGATATTTTTCAAATGCCTTAATCATGACATTGTATTCACTTTTACTCCCACCCCATCCCATTTCATCATGGATAATAATTTAAAAAATTGAACTGCCACCGTGTTTCAGGGGCTCTCTACACATTACTCATCCCCAGGCACAGGTTCCTCACTACCAGCTAGATGGTGATTAAGCAGTTCTGGCAAAACTCCATCATAGCCCCAGCTTTCTCAGTGTACTCTTGACACCAACTATCAAAGATTGATTTTTGGGAATAAGATATTAAGGTGAAGTTAGAAGAGCAAAATGATTTGGGGGAAGTAGAAGCTTAAAAAAAAAAGTGAGAAGCAGAAGAGGGCAGGGTGAGCTGTTAGACCGTGCCACACTTTTGACAAATCTTTGCCAGCCAGATGGAGAACTCCAGAGCAAATGTTGTCTATTAGAGGTACCCTGCTTTACTTGAAAAAGGCTAGCTTTTTGTATGTAATGACACCAATCATCTTGCTAAGTTTTTGGCTTCCCAAGAGGTTAGGATCTCAGCTTGAATGCTGGGGGGACCCTGAAGACACTAAAAACTAAATGTTGTAAGCTAACCGCACTTGTGATAACTCAAAAGCTAGGCCTTTCTTGAGGGAGAATCTAAGTGGTACATTTCTGTGTCTTCCATACCATCAAAGTGTGAATCTTTAGACCTTTTAAACTAGTTGTCAAGTTGATTTTGTGGGACTGATAGGAATGAAGATAAACTGTTTATGTAGTGAACCTGGAAACTTTTTAGTTTCTTGTGAATAACAAATGACTGGAGAAAAAGAGAAAGGGGAGAGGGGCAGTGGAGTATGTGTAAGAGCCCTAAGCTTAGGGAAAAAGAGCCAAGAATATCTGATGTTCAATTTTTGACCTTTCAACTGCTACAACATGAAATCTGTTTCATCTTCCAAAACTCTCAATGAAGTTTGGTGCAAAATAAAGATCAGTGCTGGGGTACCTGGGTGGTTCAGTTGGATAAGGGTCAGACTCCTGATTTTGGCTCAGGTCGTGATCTCAGGGTCATGAGATCGAGGTCTGCTCAGGCTCGTGCAGCACACAGTCTGCATGAGATTCTCTCCCTCTCCATCTGCTTCCCCCCACTCATGCCCTCTCTGTCTCTCTAATAAATAAATAAATATCATATTAAAATAATAGAAATCAGTGCTTTATTCTGGTTGAAGTCAAGTAACATATCTTCACTTCCACATCTAAGGTAAACACTGTAGAGCCAAAGAAGCACAAGTTGATATTGAGATATTTCTTCCATAATGTTAATGCTTCCACAGATGATCCTGAAATATACCTATCTCTTAGCAGAATCAAGATTCAAATCTTAAATCTTTGGACTGTGTACCCATCTAGGCTCATGAAATGACAAAGATCTTTTTATCTAAATATATGCATGTGTATAAAGATATATACATTTCCCAGAAACAAAACATTAGGATTATTTTTCACTCAGTTTATTTTTTTTTATTTTTATTTTTTTAAAAAGATTTTATTTATTTATTTGACAGAGAGAGAGACAGCCAGTGAGAGAGGGAACACAAGCAGGGGGAGTGGGAGAGGAAGAAGCAGGTTCCTAGCAGAGGAGCCTGATGTGGGGCTCGATCCCATAACGCCGGGATCACGCCCTGAGCCGAAGGCAGATGCCTAACGACTGCGCCACCCAGGTGCCCCTCACTCAGTTTATTTTTATTCTTCAATATGTATATCCAATCAGTTGATAAGCTATAAGGAGTCTTTATTTACAGGAATTTTTCATAATTTTCCTTTCACTCAATCCCCACTTGCCACTACTGATATCCAGACCCATAGTGCATCAATCCCAAATTTTTGGCTCTAGCCTCTTAAATTTCTTCTTTGAATTACCTCTTTGAATTTCATGTTTCTAAAACACAACTGTTACCTTCTGATTTTAATATTCAAAAGCATTCAGAGGTTTCTCATAGCTTACAATTTTTTCAAATGTTTTTGTTGATTAGTGGATGTCAGCAACTGTGCTAGGTGTTGGAATACAATGATGAACAAAAGCACAGTCCTTATGTTCAAGAACCTCATATAGTTGGACAGAGTTTAAGGTAGAGACCCGCAGAATGGGAGAAGTCATATGGAAAGGGAGATTTGTAATGATTACGTCAATTTCAGACTCTTCTACCTGGTTTTCAAGGTTGAGGTTATGTGTTATGCCCTATCTACCCAAATTGTTCTAATTACTGCCCAAAGAGAAATTCTCTGGTCCTGTTTGAAAAGTATTTTAATTCAATCCCCATACACAAAGGTCTTGCTCACCTCTTTATTCATTCTTCCTACCTAAAATGGCTTTCAACAGCTCCTGCTTGCTTCTCCACATTTTTTTTCAAGCTTCTAAAAGTACCAAAGCCAAGGTTTTGTTTCAATCACTCAGTTTTACCAAACAATCAAAGTCCACACAATTTGTTGTCTTCTCAAAATCCATTCTGCACGTAACTGATTGCATCCCCCTCTTGGATTTTCTATTATTGAATTCAGCATGAGAATGTCATCTTTAAAAGTAGCTTATTTATTCATGAAGGACTTACTTCATCCTAAGAAGCGCAATTAAACAGATCCTTATTCCTGCTATTCACGTCATAGAGAAGAGGAAAGCGATGGACGGTTTAGACAGTCTTTGAAACAACTACTTTCAGGACTTCTATCATTTGTCTCAGCAAAAGTTTTTTGTGCTGCAAATATAGTAGTGAAAAAGGCAAAAAAGTGCTTGTCTTCATGAAGTGTCAAAGATAGTAATATAGATATACTATTAACAAATAAATAATAAATTGATAAAACCCATAGTCACAGATTTTCTAATAATGGAAGTGATATGTTAAGAAAGGAGGATAGGACAGAGAGTGCCTGGGAGTATGTAGCTTCTTCAAAGTAGTCTGAAAATGCTTTACCAGAGTAGCTGACATTTGATATTTAGTATATCAAATTCTCCCTCAAATGGCAAACTAGTCATATGACAAGTACAGGAAGGAACATTTCAGGAAGGAAAAAAAAAAAAAAGATTAACACAAAAGAACTGAGAAGCCACCGTAACTACAGCACAGTGAACGAGCAGGTTGGTTCAAGAGGGGAAGAGGTAGGCTGTTCTTGAGAGCAAATGGTGCGTTCTGTTTGAACTCCTTTCTCATCGATTCTCTCACAGCGAGCGGCATGCTTCATACTCCCTTTGTACTTTGCTGGTCCTTGGTTTTTGTTGACTGACTTACACACACGTCAACTGAAAATTAGGATCAGAATTATCTATTGAATAATGCCTTCTGAAAAATTATGTCAGATCTTCCCCAAATGGCTTTTTAGCCTAGAATTCCTTAAATTTGAAAGTATCAAAAATAAGGCATTGATGCTATTCTGGCACTTTTCAAGAGCAAACTAATTCCTGAATTAAGTTGTTGGTGGGACCTATTTCAATCCTTGAAACATTGTGAAAAGTAAACCCACGGAGTTAATATAGAAGAAAATGCAATTAATCTGTTTGCTATAGTTCTAGCCCTGATGTGTTCAGGTGACCTAGAATTGAAAGAATCCATCCTCTGAGTAATCTCATTTTTTTTTCAGGTTTAATTAAATTAATCTATTCCCTGGAGTTCTCCCTTCTATTAGATATAGCCTCTGAAGTATTATGGAAATTTTCCAGTTGTGAGGGTAGTTTAATTAATGCAATAATTACAATTATAGCAAATACAATAATAGCTAATATTTACTATGTATTTAGCAAGTACCAGACATTTTTGCTCAGTACCTTATATGCATTTTTCTCATTTAATTCTCTCAAAACTCCTGGAAAGAGGTATTATGCAGTCAAATGCTCTACCACTGAGCTATGGAAAGAGGTATTATGATTATTCTTACTTATAAGATTCATAAACAGAGGTGAAGAAAGCAAAGTCCCACAATTTGTAAATGGCAGAAACTGGATTTGAACCCAGGCAGCTTGATTTCTGAGTTTCCATTACTCTCTCAAACCAAACTAAACCGAAATATACTAAACCAACAAACAAAATAAAAATGTATTTGGAAATCTGAATTATGTGTATTTTCAATCTCCAATAATCAAATTTGATAGAAAATTATAAAGATGTCACATCACTTTATGTAGTATTTTAACACAGAAGACCTATTTGAAAAGAAGAATCAAGAGACTCAAAGTAGTGTAAAATAGATTATGTAATTTCTGAATGATGTACAGATAAAGAATATAAATTGGTGATGTAAATATGGTTTTATAATTAGCATGGTAAGAAAAATTCTTAATTCCATTTCTTCAAATAATTGCCCTATAAGTCAGTGTATCTTCATCAGTCTTCTGAGCGTCTGCATGTATTATAAAGAAACAAAATAATACCCTCCCAAATATCTAAAAACATGTTAGTTAATTTTAGAGACGATCGTGTATGTTTTCTGTTTGCATAATTATGGGGGATGCTTAGCAAAAACATGCTCAGCAATGAACCTGCTATTGTGCACAAGATTTTCAGCCTTCAGAGAATCATGTATGTGCTTCCCCCATCACACAATTATGTGTTAATTATTCCAGAATGATTTTCTGACATGCTGATCTAAAATAAAAATGTTTACTATACTGTTGGAGGACATTTCAATTAAAGAAGAGTAATCATAAAATAAAATTAAAACATACATTTTTGTTTTGTTTTGTTTTTAGATTTTATTTATTTGAGAGAGAGAGACAGAGATAGTGACAGATAGCACAAGTGGGGAGGAGAAGGAGAAGCAGGCTCCTTGCTGAGCAGGAAGCTCGATGTGGGGCTCAATCCCAGGACCCTGGGATCATGACCTGAGCCAAAGGCAGATGCATAACAAACTGAGCCACCCAGGCACCCCAAATACATTGCTTTTGTGTATGAATCCAAAACATTCAGGATCCTTTTTAATCTTTTCACTCTTTCGCAATCTTTAGCTTCTTCAGCCCTCCCTTGATTTCATGAATAGTCTTCCTTATATGTCATGTTTGTGTTTGTGATTGTGTGACATCATGTGACTTATCTCCCATTTTCTCTTTTTAGCAGAGGTCTATGCCTCGGGGATCAGAGGGTAATATAAAGATATAAATTGTTTCAAGGAGCTGTAGGCACATATGCTTGCCCAGCAATGAGAACTTGGCCAACAGGAAGGACACTCTTCTTATCAGGGCCACTGCTACCTAGATTCTGCAGGTCAGCCCAATATCGAACAATATTTGATTTGAAAAAATTGTTTAAACTCCAAATTTTTAAAATGTTGATCACTAATTTAAAATAAAAAATCTGTGCCAAATATGTGCACAGCCTTTATTTGCAGCTACAAAGTGGAATTGGATTGATCTAAACTCTGAAGCTTGCTAACAGAGTGACCATATGAATTACTTTTGTTATCTGAGCCTCCAATTTCCTCACATTTGAAATAAATAATACTATATTACATGGTTGTTTTGAGCATTAGAAGATGTAATGCAGATGAAAATTCCTAGCACTTTTTTGACACAAAGAAAGATTTAGCTAAATTGTAATCAGCTTCCTTTTATGTCTTTTCCTCCTCTTGTCACTATTTTTTTTTTTTTGGCTAAATATGTGTTCCTTATCTGTTCCATGAATACTCTCTGACTACCTCTTTCTCCTCAAAATTGTCCAGCCTTTATTAATTACTTATTGTCATTTTATGACAGATTATTGTCATTAAATACATCCCCACTTTTAAAAAATGTGATTTCTAGCATTGCTTTCCTGATATTGTCATTCAACACTGAAAACAACTGTGGGAAACATTAGGTGGGTTTCTGTTCTGATCTGAAACTACATGTGATCCGTAGCAGTTTGCTGAAAAATAGATCTTCTTAACTTGCATTTGAAGAAAGAACTATATAAATTCAATGTGTTATTAAAAAAAACTATTGATTGTATGTGTTTGGATGATTCTTTTGAAAGCTTGTCTGCCAAGCCTTGCAGGGAATGAGTGTGAGGTGAGGGCAGACATTCAACAGTCGTGGAAGTAGTTCCTGACTTCCCTGTTTTATCCACGTGCACTTTGCTACATCTTTCATCATTCTCAACATCAACCCTCACTGCTCCTATTTCTGTTAAATCCTTCCAGACCTATAACTGTCTTTGTAGTTACCAAACTTTTCCTTTGTTTCCTAGATTAAAAATAATCATCTTTCCATCTGACTTATAATATCCATAGTTGACATGGCCAGGGGTCCTTCAACATTTTGTACTGTTCTATGTTCTTACATCAGATACACAGTCTTTGGGCAATGAAAAATAAAAGCTACTGCATATCCTAGAGAAAGCAAAACATTGACAAATAAATTTACCACATATATACTTATTTTCACAATTTAGAACTAAAATATATGCTTAATTTCTAATATTTTCATGATAAAAAGCCTTTCATATTTTAATGAAAGAATTAACAAATACATGGCTCTGAAAAACTTCAGTTGAAATATTTTGTATAGCTCATTATCACAGACTCAGATAATATGTAGTCCTTATGATTTGTATGCACATAAGTGAATGGACTTTTATAACCTCATATACTCAAAAATATATGCTTCTCTTAATGTGCGACTAATTTCCCTATATAGTTCTATCCTAAGTGTGACATTGAGGAAGACACATGCTTTATTTTTTCTTTCATTTTTACTTATGAAATTCTGTTTTGTATTCACACTCAGCTCTTTTTTTTCTTAAATGTAGTTGAAAGAATGATTTTATTTTTTCATTTTTATAAACAGAGGTAAACACAGAAAACATATTTTCAAATGAACTGAGGTGTCTCCACTTCAGGTGAGACTATTTCATAAACACTCTATATTACAAAATTCTTTCCCCATATAGCAATGGTCTCTTTTCGGCTGGTAAATTTCAAGCAACATATTAACACAATCAATTTAAAAAATTTTTTTCATTTTACAGTTTCACTTCTCTGATATCACCTATAGAAATTGATATTAGAAGCTGAAGTATACCTCACAAAAAAAAGAAAATTAATTTACCAACTAATTTCATATATAAACATGTATTAAAAACTTAATTGAATTAGAAGCATATAGTCCTCTTTCCTCAGCCTGTGTCAGCCCTCATCCTCCATCCCCATGCTTGGGCAGAGCCAGTCTTCGAGTCCACCACAGATGCAGCCCAGAAAAAAAAAATTAGAAGCATATAAAATTAATTAATAAAAATAAAAAGGATAGTTTAATATTAGGATATCTCTTAACACAATGCATCATATCAGTTGGTCAAGGGAGAAAAACTATATAGTCAAACTGGTAGAGGCCCCAAAAGCAATAGTCAGCATGTATTCCTAATTTAAAAGATCCTAGTTAAGTAGGAATAAAAGGGTAAAAAATATACATTACAAAGTAAAAGTTGCTAATACTTAATGATTAAACACTAGAAGAAAATTAAATCAGAAACAAAGCTGAAATAACTTAAGGGAAATAAGAAAAACAGCAATGAAATGAAATCTCTCATGTGCTGTCTTTAACATAATGTGTTCTTCTCTAGGCTGAAGTAAGCAGTGTATCAAATAGCTGGGTACTAGAGATATTTCCATTAAACTTAGGGGAAGACAAGTTGGCCATATGACAATTATTTTTTAACATCCTTCTGGATATTCTAATAGAATTATTGAGGAAAAAACTGAAAAAAAGCATAAATTTATAATTAAAAGAAGAAAAGTAAATACTAGTTGCTGATGATGTGATTTTCTACTTAAACAGTTAACTAAAAACTGATGTATAGAATTAAACTATACATCTACAAGCTGGATTGAAAATAATAGAGAAATAAAATTTCTGTATATACTAATGATCAAAAGTTAAAATAAAATTGATAATAAAGAGCCATATATAGTAACAAAAAATTCTATTTTTTATTTTTTTAAGATTTATTTTTTTATTTTAGAGAGAGAGAGCAGGGGGGAGGGGCAGAGGGAAAGGAAGAGAGGGGCTCCGTCCCATGACGCTGAGATCATGACCTCAGCTGAAATTAAGTGTCTGACGCTTAACTGACTGAGCCATCCAGTCGCATCAAGAAAAAAAGTTCTAAACAATGAACTACAATAAATTTTCCAGACCTTTGTCAAATAAACTAAATACATTTTCTATGGAATTTAAAGGAAAGATGAAAATGAAGAAACATACTTCGTTATTCAACAGAAAGACTTAGAGAACAACATTTCCTAAATTAATATTCACATATAAGATAATTCTTACCCAAAGCTTAACTTTGAGAAGGCATAGGAAGCTTGATTAAATAAGTCTAAATAGCATTTGGATACTCGAACTCTTAGAATAGGAATAGCAAACATGGGAGGAGCTTTCTCTCACAATCATTAAAAAGTTAATAAACATACCATTGATGGAACAGTTTAGTAACAGCAACAGAGAATATGGATAAGTCAGTGCTAGAATGACGAAAGGTCAGAAGCAAAGAGAATTAGATATAATCACTTAGTTAATGAATCTTAAATCCACATTTTAAATCAGTAAGATGACTAAGTGGATTAATCAATAAATGGCAGAATAGTTAGCCAACAATACACACACAAATAAACACACATCCTACATCATATTTTATACCCAAATATAACCCCGGTGGATTAAAGATCTCTGGTTATTTTCATTTTATTTAATCTTTAATCTTCATGAATTTATTTTCACATATTCAGTGTTGGTGAGGCCACTTCAGTACACTGTCAGTTGAGGTGAATTCTTGTTTTTGTTTTTTTTTTTTAAGATTTTATTTTTAAGTAATCGCTACACCCAGCATGGGGCTTGAAATTAAGACACCAAAATCAAGGGTTGCATGATCTATGAACTACACCAACCAGGTACTCCTTGAGTGTGAATTCTTACAAAATTTCTGGAAAACAATTTGGCAATATGTGTCAAGTTTCTCAAAAACATTCATAATATGTGATTTAGCAAATTCATGGTTAGAAATATAGTTTTAAATATTTGGTAAAATTTAAAAAGGTCTTTCTTATTATATGATAATAATAGCAAAGATTGGCAAACACAAAGTATTTATTAATATGGGATTGGTTAAGTAAATTAAAAAAATATTCAAAATTGGTTTGTGGTCATTAAAATAAGAACATATTTTAATTTATGTAGAAAAGGTGTTCAAAATTCCTTCTCTGTGTCTTTCTCTGCTTCTCTTTATTATATACACATATGTATATATGCACATATACATACATACATATACATACACAGGCATACATATGTATATGCACACACACACAAATTGAAAGTATATATATAACGAGGCCAATAATTGTTAGCAGTAGTATCTATTAAAATATGTTTTTGTTTTATTTGCATTTTGGGTTTTTTTCCTCTTCACTATGGATTACTCATAAAATATGCTATCCTTAACATATATGTGTGTGTGTGTGTGTATGCTATAGGATAATTTTAATTGTAATTATTTTGGTATTATAATTACACTTGTTTTGATTGCTAACTAATCTTATATAAAGATATAGGTGGTCCTAATCAGACTATAAGTGGAGTCATAATGTCTTATACATCTTTATATTTCCCAGTGCATCTACAATTCTGCTAAATGATTAACAAATATTGGCTATATTACTATTACCTTAAAAGCATTGTCTTAGTACTGAACATACAGAGATTAACAAATCCACGTGTATGTTCTCTGCCTTTAAAAATCACATCAAACATATTTTTTAAAAGACAAAATAGCAGATACAGGATCAATTAACATGGTATGAGTAAGCAAACTGTACTAGGGACAGAAGGCCACGCATAGTTCTCTGGAGAAAAGAATATCAGAGCTTCAGTGTAAAGAAGACTTAAGACTTCTCTTGGTGAAGAAACTTTGAGAAATGGGTCTGTTACTGGGATGCAGCAGGATGTGAATGGCCTAGAGACAAGAAAAATCAACCTTAAAATTTCCTTTGCAAAGTTGATTTATTGGATGCAAGTTGGACTGAGGATTTCTAAGGGATAAGTGTGGGTAGTAGAGGGAGCTAGATCTTGAAGAGCCTTTAGTGATGAGGTAAGAAATTTAAAATTTAAATTAATGTAGCCCTTTGATGTAAGTTAACTATAAAAAGAGGAAACGTTCACATTGTATTAGAAGGCATTTTGAGATATATTTCATGCGCCCAGATGTGGTAGTTCTTTGGAAACTTTGGTAATATAGAGTTTTGAGGTTGATAAGATCTAACCCACTCCGTTTGAGTAACATATAGTGTCTCATGAATAGTATATGAATATACAATATTTTTTTCAAAGAGACAGAAAGAGACACCAAATAGGAATTTTTTGTTGTTTTTGTTTGTATTTTTTTCCACAAATTTTTCTTTAATGCACTTTGGCTCTCTGCCATTTAATATGTATTAGCCTTAAAGCATATTTTATATACAAAAGACAAAATTTAAAAGATACATATTAATAAGCACCAAATAATAGAGTGAAATTGGTGGTCATAAATACTCAGTAATGGTGAGGTATAAACCTGGTTCAGGTGTAGGAGTTTTCCTGGGTGAGAAAATCTCAAAGGCTAGTCTTAAAAGTAGCTATAAATTTAATTTCAATGTAATGAACTGCTGGTGCTAATGTAAGAAAATATATATAAGTTAGATAGCAGGAATTGACTCACGTATGGAGTTGAAGCAAGATAGAGTCTTTACAGATGAGAAAGAAAAATGCGAAGGCAATCACCTTTCCATATGGAAGCAGAAAAATATAAATGTATTAAAGATATAAATGTAAAAAATGAAAACATTACAAAATGATAGGATAAAATATAGATGAATGTCTTTTTGGCCTATATAGAGAGAAGAATATGAAAGACACATATTTAAAATAATTAAAGAATAATGAAACTACCAAAATTAAAAATCTTTATTAAAAAAGTATAAAAATCAGACTGGGAAAAGATACATACAATTTATGTAAAATTTTAGTAAGCATGGTACATAAATAAATCCTTCATATAGAAAAAGGCAAATCAAAAAGAAAAGAAAGAAATATGAATGGGTGTAAACAACTCAAAGAAGAAATGTTCCTCCCTCCCCCCAAAAAGGAGAAACCCAAATGGCCAAGAAATATATGTTCTCAATCTCCCCGGTAATCAGTAAAAAACAATTCCAAATAATAATCAGATATCTTTTCATATTCGTTAGTCAGGAAATGTTCAAAATTCTGAACATATCAATTGACAAAGGAGATTGGGAAGCAGACACTCCATACAAATCTGTTGGAACTGGAAATTAGAACAGAAAAATTAAAGAAAATTTCTTTAAAAAACAACTAAATATATACAAAAAAATTGACTGTATATATGCCATGTAACCTAGAGATCTCATTTCTAAGGAAATTTTAACACAAGTGAGGTAGAGATAGGTACAAAGATGTTCACTGAATCATTATTTGAAATCTGTGAAGCATGGAAGGATGGATAATAAAGAGGAAGGTGAAAAAATATTATAGCATATTTGTATAATATAGTTGGGATACATTAGTTAAATGCATTAGATCCGATCTATCTCAGAAAGTGGAGAATAAAGAAGTTACAGGAAATTGCATATACGTAATTTGCAAGCACATGACTTGTAAATATAAAGCCATTTACATATGAGTAATAAGAGTATATACATAGGAATGAGCTATAGATCCAATTCATGGTCATTGTGACTGAAGGTAGAGAGGAATAGAACTTGATAGATAAATAGGGATTTCACCTTTAATTTCTGAAAAAAATATGTTGAAAATAAATACACCAAAATAATAGCCTTTTTAATTTGTTTACTTGAAGAGGTGAATACACAGATATTTGTTACATTAGTCTTTGTATTTTTTTTATTTTTTTAAATAATTATTTTGAAAATACGGTTGGATTGGGTTTATCTGGAGAGTGGGATATTTTTTTTTAATATTAAGTTCAATTAGCCAAAATATAGCACATCTTTAGTTTCTGATGTAGTGTTCAGTGATTCATTAGTTGCATATAACACCCAGTGCTCGTCACATCACCTGCCCTCTTTAATGCCCATCACCCAGTTACCCCATCTCCCCACCCCCCTTCCCTCAGCAACCCTCAGTTTGTTTCCCAGAGTCCACAGTCTCTCATGTTTTGTCTCCCTCTCTGATTTCTTCCCATTCAGTTTTCCCTCCCTTCCCCAATGGTCCTCTGAGCTATTCCTTATATTTCACATATGAGATGTGGTTCATATATACAATGGAATATTACTCAGCTATCAGAAAGGATGAATATCTGCCATTTGCATTGACATGGATGGAACTGGAGGGTATTATGTGAAGTGAAATAAGTCAAGGAGAGGGGGATATGTTAAAGACGAAACATATTGAGACTTAAGTTCAAACTTGATATAACAGTGTAAAATGATAACTTGTGATCATGTTACTAGAGTGATATAAAATGGACATTTAAACTCTTCTGGCAACTGCATATAAGAAAGAAGAACTAAAATGATATTTGAAGAAATACATTGACTATGTCTAAAAGCTCAACTTATCAAAGACACTGCAAACAGATACTGTTCCTTTGTGTGAATTACTGAAGCAACTCTGTAGGAATGAATTGAAAAATGACACACCCTTCTTGTAGGTGTGTAACATAGTGTTCCTTCCTCTGGCTGGTGCAATACCAGGTCTAAAAAATGGTTTTACTAACTAGATTTCAGCCCTCACTGATATCACCAGCCAGGAACTTCTGTGCGGAGCACAAATTTGTTTTTTTTTTTTGCCATGTTACGTTGGAAATTTTATGACACAAGAGAAGATGATTGAATGTATTTTTGGGCTTGATCCTATACTTTATATCTTATGAAATGAATTCTCTGATCTGCTGGTATGTCAGTTTGAAATTTATATTAATGAACAATCCAAATTTTAGTCATGTTATTGCAGTCTCTGCCAGGCCCTAGCCATATAGTAGCTATAATTTTTCTCTACCAGAAAAATTGTCAGAAACTATGGGGCACCTGGGTGGCTCAGTTGTTAAGTGTCTGCCTTCGGCTCAGGGCGTGATCCTGATGTTATGGGATCGAGCCCCACATCAGGCTCCTCTGCTGGGAGCCTGCTTCTTCCTCTCCCACTCCCCCTGCTTGTGTTCCCTCTCTCGCTGGCTGTCTCTCTCTGTCAAATAAATAAATAAATAAAATCTTTAAAAAAATTAAAAAAAATAAAGTAAAATTGTCAGAAACTAAAACCTCTTTGTTTCTATGACTTTTAGTATACTATAGTCAATCTACCAGCTGTATCATGGCCCTTACCTTCTAGGAATATGCCAAACAGCCAAAAAATTATATGTCCATGCAGTAATGTCGGCAATGTGGAAAGATAAGCAGCTTCAGAAGAAGTCAAGCAAAGATGCTATCTCTGAGCCCACTAATGAACACCTATGACATTTTCTATTTACTTATACTGCTGTCCAAAGTTGCAGCTGTCTAAGCCAACAATGATGGATGTACTTACTCCTTCTATTGCCTGTAATGAGCACAATTACACATTGCACAAGAACATGTCCTCAGTGTATGAACACAATCAACAATACTTGAAATTAATAGACCCACAGCTTTTTAATAAGCCCTAGATCCATGTAAACACGTTGTGACTGTACATTTCCAAATACAATAAATCCCTAATGTTATTGAGTGTAATATATATTTACATACACACACCCATACATACATACATACAAATGAACTGGGCTATAGCCAACATTTGACTGTTTAATTCAGCAACTGGGCCATACATAATTAACTATTCTTCAAATTCTTTGGGCCAAAAAGTAAGGAAAGCAAACAAAATCCTGGAAACCCGTAAGGACAGATGTCAGGAAAGGGTGATAAATAGTTTTAAGACATAAATTTCTGTGTCCAGAGAAACTGAATTGGATATAGTGGAATGACAGGGAATCTGAAGGAATAGAATGAAGATGGAAGAAAAAATTAAGAGAGGTGGGAAGCAAAACACTGGAATGTGCCTTTCCTTGGGAATCATACCTTTACCTTGGACAGCAGTGCCAAGACAAGAATAGGAGTTTAGAGAGACCTCTGTTCTGGAAGTCAGGAAACAAGGATTCTAAATCTGGCTACACCATTAACAAGTTGTTGATCCTGGGAAAGTTATCTCCCTTTTCTGAGCCTTAGTTTGTTCATCTCACTGTCTCTGAATCTCTATGTTCCTCCAAGATACTATGAACCCTTATCACCTCTTTCCATGGTACTCAGAGATTATCAATAAACTGCTGCATCCTGTACTCACATCTATATTACATCAGCTCTCCTTGCTGGTTTAAGTTGTTTTTACCACAGCATTACTAAAATCAGTCCATTGAAAAAGTTTTGAATCTATCAGTGGGTCAGGCTCCTAGGAGTTCATGGTATGGCTTTTGTTCTCCACTAAAAAACTCTACTTGCTTTAAAACATCTCTAGACGCTAATCACCTCCAGCCCTCAGGGTCAGTGGAACAATTTTGGCATCACTGAACCATCATCCTCCCCTTCATTATCCTAGCACTCTCCCTACAGAATTTTGCAATAATGGGTCTAAGACTTTGTCAATCCCACCCAATGGTAGAATATAGTTGTGTGTTTTTTTTTTATGCCCAGCTATAGTTTTGATAAATGTTAAGAATAAGTTCAACTTAGTGAAGAGACTAAGATAAGTATTATTTGGGTAAAGTACAAGATTATTTGCATAATAAAAGGACAAAAACATGTTCATACCAGTCAGAATACCCAGAAGAGAGATTAGCAACATTTTTCAAAGTAGACACAAAGATGCACGCTTGTGGACCCCTGAAATCCTCATTGTAGGATTCAGTTGAACATGTTAATTTCTGAATGAATAAGGATCATCTCAGACATTTAGGAAGCTCAACTGTTCCCTCCAAGCCTCGTCATACAGGAATTCAAGTAGTCTTCTATGGATATTATTTGGGAACCACAACATCAAGACCCATGTTCTTAATCAATTCATAGTTATACAACATGAAATATAACTAAAGTGAGATTCAGTAAAGTCAGGCCGGAGCAAAGATTTCAATTAACACTTCCATCCTCCACAAACTAAAACAGTCTGGACCCAGAGCTGGCATTAGTGCTAGGGACAGTTTCCCGGACATCCCTGAAAGCCACACCAACAGTCCTTCAGATCTGCTATAAAGCTTATCCTTCCCAGGTTCAAATTCAAGTTCAGCCAGACTGGAGCCTGAGACTCAGGGTGGTCTTGGGACCCTATATGTGCAGATTGAGTTGTACTAGTCCTCTTATTATAAAGTATCAGCTAAGGATGATTTAAAAACAACAACATAGGAAGTTGGTGGGGCAAGGTGGTGGGGGAGAAAGGAAATGGTATCCGGAGAAGACATAGATCTAAATATATTCCCAGGAATATGAGCAGAGGTGCAGAATTCAGGCAGGTGGTGAGTGGATAAGTAAATTGGAAAGCCATGGCTGGAAAACTGTGAAGGATTCTGACTAGACTGAATCCAAGAAATATTTTGGACTGCCTAACATGTAGATAAGTAAACCTTTGGTTATACACTGCTATTTCAGTAAGCTTTCTGTAAAACTGTGATTATAAAGCTCATGTATATTGTCCCTCCAATGAGACAGGTAGTAGGTAGATGATGATAGATGATAGATAGATAGATGATAGATAGATAGATATTATGGAATTATGGAATTATTCTTTAAAATACATTCTTTTATGAGTAAATCATGAATTGCTTTTATTGTCTGAACTGTATTAAAGAGCATTAACATGAGACACTTTTAGTCATGGAGTTCTGCCAAATGTTTGCATTGTTAATGACGTGGCCAGCAAGGTGGTTAAAAATTCAAGTTCTATGGAGTCAGGGAGAAATCCCAGAAGATTTGAAATTAACTGTGTGGTACATTTTAATATATGAATGCTTCTAAATAAGTTTTCAAAGTTCATACGGATTGATTATCCCTCTAACTTCTTACAGTAATTCTTAGTGTTGCAGAAGAAAGTGTTGAATTTGGATTTAGATGGATCTGGTTTTAGTCTTGTATTGACATTTTCTAGGTGTTTGACCTTGAGTCACTATCTTAACTTCTATTGTAAATTTACCTTATCTGCAAAACGGAAACACTAATGTCTCACTCATTGAGTTTTTATGGAAATTAGTAGGATGATCCTCGTGATGTATCTACTGTGTATTTGCCACAAAAGAGGTGCTCTATGAATGAATTCTTGTGATTTAATTTATGAACTTCCAGAAAAGGTAGATGGCATTTAGAAATGGAAAATGCAATGAAAATTATGGAATCATAGCACTAAAATTATAAGCCAAATTAGTCGAAGACAGGATTTGATATCAGTGACACATTCAAAACATTTTAAAAGTCTTGAACTGGTATATTTTATGACATTGCTATAGTTTTGATACAAATGACATCAAAAGATCTAATGGACTTGTGGCTCTATATTAGTTATGGACCACTAGGTAAACAATTCTTTAAAATGGTTTTAAATACAACCATCTTATAAACTCTGCTTTTTGTTATTTCTCTATTACAATATGTGTAACCACAAAAATGGGATGAGTAAAATTATATTTTCATAACTCACCTGTTATTCTACTTCCCAGAGATAACTATTGCTAACATATTGTGAATAAATTTCTACACCAAATGTATGTGCATTTATGTATATGCATACACATATGTAGATGTAATTTCTTTTAAAAATTGGATCATATAATCATGTAACAAATACTCTTTTGTATCCCTCTTATTCAACTACACATCCATTTTCTTAATATATTTATTAACTTTTCAAATGAAGTATGCTACATAATATTCTGTGCAATATGGTGACTTAACAAAAGTGTCGCTGTTTCAAATGCAGTTATAAAGAAGCTGCTCTAGAGACCAGAGGCTTCTGGAAGCTGGGTTAAACTTTATAAAATAGAACATCTTGTTCTATTTAAGTTTTTCACCTTATTGTGAACCCATATTTTTATTCCATTTTGAGACCATGACATACTGGTTTGTAAAATACCTTGTGATCTTTGGTTGAAAGTGCTGAATATTATTATAACCATTTATCTTCCCATAGTAGAAACCCTTGACTGGAAAAGGCATTATTTTATTTTCCTGATGCACGAGGGGAAGTTGTTACAGTTTCGGCTCTAGCTATTGCTATTAATTCCCCAACTTTTATGACCATGAACCACTGCCCTCAAATTCTTTTCTTCCCATTTTCATCAATATAGCTATATATAATCTTGCTTTTGCAATGAGAGAACACAGACCAATAGTGCATTACAATTGGCAGGCTTATGCAAAATTAAATATTACCTGTTGACTTGAGCAGACCTTTACACCAGCTCTGAATTTAAATTGTTCATATGGACCCCATCCATTGATTTAGGTACTTGAAGACAATCAGTAACCAACAATATTAGCGTCAACACTTTCTTTAATAATAAGTAATAGGAACAATGGAGTTTTCCATTCTTTAGAATTCAAAGTCACCAAAGCTTAATTAACAATGCCTTTACATATACCTAGGATAGATAACAAATAGGTTCTTGTAATTCGGTAATATATAAAAGAAAACCTAAGAGTGTTTTTTCTTTTAGTATTTCAGTTACAAATACAGTCCGAGAATTTAACTAGGAGGATCTCTGTATAAATAACAATTATCATTTATACCATGTAAATATAAACTACACTCTCCTTTGCATTAAAGAATTTGCATCATATTATCCATTTCTGCTTTGCCCTATCACCTTCTCCAATAAGTAGGCTTTCTATAACCATTAGCATTATTCTGACGTTTTTCTTTATTCCAGCATAGGTTTCATTGTTTCCTATGGCCCCTTCTTCATCAGCTACCTATTAGTTTTAAGATATCAGACTTGTGCCTAAATCTTAAGAATTTTAAGGAAAACAAAAAGCAGGGAAGTAAGTACTGTATGGTCTGGGAAAGTAAACAGAGAATACCATCTATACAGAGATGGCATTTTTTAGTGGACCCGAAGAGGGCATGATAATTTCATTTACATCATGGCTGCTAATCTCATCCTGATGTTTTCCGAATGGCAGTGCCATTGATCAGCATGTTTGAATAAAAAAAAAAAAACACTCCATGGTAATGTAATGCAGGACATTCAAATTCTCCTCCTGCCACTGCTGTGTGGATTAAATCGACTGGCAGAGGCAGTAAGACCTTAATTCAAAGCCTGACTCTTACTTATTTGTCACGTGCTCTGGAAAAGCTACTTTTCCTTTTTGAGCATTAGCCTCCTCATTTCTAATATGGGAATGATAACACTTTTCTTGCAAAGCTGTTGGGAAGATTACAGTAGTTGCATATACTGTCCAAATGAGCTCCCAGTACCTACTGGCTGCTCAAGGAAGGCTACAGTAATTATGATAGCTGTTACCAATCATGAGTCTCAGACTTGCTGGCAAAAAAGACTAGAGAGTCTTTATGTTTCCTTTGCAACCAGCCCTTTACATATCCCATTTGCATTTTAGAATGGAAAAATTTATTACACTGTTGAAGGCAATTGAGTGTAATTGAAGAAAACAGTACAGTAAAATATTTTCTATAGGAAGTACCTTGACTGAACATCCTTAATAAGAGTAGACACAAACTCCCTTTCTCCCTCCCTCTATTTTACTTTTACTTTTCTCTCTATATATACACACACACACACAGCCACACACACACACACACACACGCATGCGCAGCACTTGCACACACACACACACACACACACACACACACACTCTCACCATTTACTCCAGCCCCTCTTCTCATTTTTTTGCATTTATATATATTCTGAAAGTTCTTTGGAATATTAGTACTTAGTAGAAAGTATATCATTAATGTCTCTGACTTAAATTTTTGAGGAAGCAGTACTTTTTGCTTCTTAGAACTTTGTGTACATAAAATCTCATATAATAGTGGCAATAAGCAATAGTATGAGCTTTTAGTGTGAAACATGTATATGAATGGCTTCAGTTAACTCCTGATAAATTCTGAGAATAATTTATTACATGCATTCCTTAGGAAGCATTTTAAAGTTACTACAGTGCTATGGAGAGGATACTTTTAAATCAATGTGTATATGCTTAAAACCCAAAGGTCTGTATAGATTTTTTCCCCCTAAAGATCCTCTTGCCTGTATGAAAAGATCTACTTTCATTTCCGTCTTTCTTTCTCTCTCTCTCCTTCTGTGTGTGTCTGTCTCTGTCTCTCTTCCATCCTTTCTTAATGCAAATATTTCTGAGCTATCCATAACCTACTTTTGCATTAAGAAAGAGTTATCAATCTATTTGTGGAATCCAAGTTTTTTTTTTTTTGCTGTGTTCCCTTCTCTAGTTATACAAAATTTCCAAAATAGGTTGAATATCTGGTGCTTAGATTTCAAAACCTATGATGATTAAATAGCAGTTGCGATGATTTAGTAATGGCAGCTTTTTTCTGCCTTCCACTCTCCTATCTGATGTTAGCTTTGAAATGTTTTCTGAAGCTTCTGAATTTTGGGGGAAGTTTCCCTCATGAGTGTTCAGTATTTCAATGTAGCACGAATTGAAAGAAAATGTGAAGAATGAAATCTTCCAACTAATATGCCTCTAAAATTGCAACATCAGGGTTCACAAAATAAGATGCTGGAAGAATGTGGCAGTACCACATTGCTCAGCAGCACCTCAAACTGTCTGAATTGTAAGTGATATTCAGTGACCTCAGCTTGTCCTTGAGGCTCAGTAGCGAAAAGATTGTGCTGCAGTTAGAGTCCTGTCAGTGACCGGAGCCAAGTTTAAAATGAAGAATGCTTCTGTTTTCTATCTCTACAAAACCAAGCTTGTAGAGCCAATGTATTAAAATTATCTTTTTTTGGTAGTTTCATTCCCTTTTATGAAACTAAGTGAATTATTGTCTCACAAGGAAATAGCAACTAATAAACCTGTGTACTTTTAGATATTCAAAAAGACAGAGGGAAAACTTAACCTCTTTTGGATGCGGTTTTCCTGTGAGGAGACTGGTTAATGTGAGAAATTGCTCAAAAAATTGACAACTCTGATGAACCCTTAAAAAAAAGGTTTGAACCTACTTTTCATTCCTGATTCAACAGAAGTCACTTTTGCTTTTTCAAAGAGGCAAAAGAAGAAAATCTATTTGCATCCTTTAGATATTAATATGAGTTTAATTTTTTTCCTTTTAAGCTTCAAGTAAAATGAGTTGCTGTGAAGGAGAAAATGTGTTGGAATAAACACACTTGCTTCAGTTGTAGGAATTGAGGATCCACAGCTCTGCTCACATAAATTTATCATAATATCTACTGGTTATGGTCTTTAATGAAGTTAGAGATAAAATTCATATATATTTTTAAATTTATATTATTGACATTTATATTTGTATTTACATTATTTCTATTATGTATGATATTCATATATGGGAAATATCCTTCAAACATGGAAGATATGATTCTTTTCTCATTATTACTCTTTAATAGTGGAAGTGATCAAATATTTTAACCAGTCACTCAAAAGACTCCCAACTTAAAAATTGTAAACAAATTAGATGCAAAGCCTTTGTAAAACAGAACTTATATCTATAATTAAATACATTGGAAATATTATTTAATGGGTCAACCCAGCTTTTCATATCCTCCCTGAAGTTACTCTCAGCTTAGCTAGAGACCTGAAAAGACTAAGTTACCTGTGGAAACTGATCTGGCAATGTATATGTATTTTTAGTTGCAAGGTAATAACTCAGTGAGATACATGTTATTGACGGAGTTCCTTTAAACTATTGTTTCTTAGTTTTGTTTATGGGTTCAAACGTTATTGTTCAATATGTGCAAAAGCCGCATAAATTATTGTAGTGCACAGGCAGTATGAAACCACCAATTTACTTTACCTCACCACAGCATTAAATGTCAAGGTGTCAAGTTGTCCCTTCAGGTTTCATTGGCAAACATAAATTCTTGCTAATAGAATGCACCAGTGAAATTACTGAATAACAAATGACTTCGGAAAGCATCACTACAAGAAGGAACTATAGGACACTTGAGATAATTTATGATACAAATATTTTCAAAAGCTGGTCTCCTTGGAAGGCTGATTTCTAAATGTAAAATAAATAACTGACTGAGTTCCCTGTGTTCAACTCATCCTCCTGCAATTTCTGTCAAATACATTCTTAAAGAAGTTGCCGCTCTGACTGCAAATCTGCAGTGCCCTTCGAGCACCACGGTATATGGTAGAAGATTCAGCTTCAAATTAATATCGGAGTTCCTCAAAACTAACTTCCCTTCTTTTATGGATTCAAATGTGACTGTTTCATGAAGCATGCAGTATCTGTTCACACACTGAAACACTCTGAGCTCAAATAGGGTAGAATATCTGAGGCTCTGACACGGGAATATATTCTCTTTGCTATTGTGCTTCCTTCCCATTTTCAAGAAGAGCATGCAGAGAAAGTCAGAAAATGTACTTCTCCATACATATGACTTTTATTTTTTACTTGATTGTCTGGCAAACTCATTAACCTCTGAAGGAGATCCTGAAGGTAGATTCTTCAAAAACACTTAGAGAGAAAATGATAAGTTAAAAAAAAAAAAAAACCATGATGGAAAGAAAAAACAGACCTCCACCACTTGCAGAAGAATCTTGTGCAATCTTTCAGTTGGGCTGTGACAAGGCAAGACTTGAACAGGTCAAATATAGATACACTAAGATAACCACACAGACTTGTGCATTTCCTGTGTAAGTTGACTTTCCCTTCTCAGAAACTTGTATCGTGTAAAAAATAAACCTGATAGCTAACATGCCAAAATGGATATAAATCTTAGTATTTTAAAACATTAAAATTAGACATATATCACAATGGTCACATCTATATATGCATATGGGATACTGGAAGGGAAGGAATTTGCTTAGGAAGTATTTTGAATTTCTCAGTATCTTATTTATCCTTTATTATATTACTTTTATATTTTGCAATGTTTCTCATCCATTTAGCCTATTCATACACTAACAAAATCAGCATTTCTTAGTAATCTTCAGAACAGCTATTTTAATGGGGAAAAAAAAGAAACTAAATCAAATACATTATCCGGTGTAAGAAGCTAAATTATTCCTAAGCTTCAATATAGAAAGCATTTCAGTTCTTTTCAATGAAGGGACGCGTTCTAAAGACGTTTGTTTCTCAAACTAATTTGCTGTCATTTAACTTACTTTAATGTCTCATATTTTTCCTACCAACCCTTTTAAACAGAAAAATAAAATTCCCCATATTGTGATATGTGACTAAAAGTTTGTTTACAAAGTTATTTTTTCCTATTCTCTTTCTTCTGTATGGATAAACTTGGTTAAATATATATTTCTAGATATTGTGATACCAACATTCGTAGAGCATAAAAACTCACCTGGAGGCCTTGTTAGAATGTTAGGTTCACCTGTATCTCCAGAGATTCTGAACCATGCCCTCAGTTCAGCATGGGGCTCAGGAAGCTGCTTTAATAAACAGCCCATTGGACTCACATGTTGGTGTTGCATGGACCACGCTTGCAGTAAAAATAGCCTGAGGCATCACTTGGAAAGAATTTTGTTAGGAGACCCATGTATCAGATAAATATTTTCTGAACCTGGAACTTTATGATTACTCTATCCATTAATTAATAAATCTTTAGTCTGGTCATTAATGTTGGAACAAATTTATTTGGGGGCAGTTAAAATTCTCTACATTCTTAATATTATACAATTGCTGAATTTGAAATTAAGAATAAAGGGTTGCTACAAGCCATAGGAAAAAAGTGTGAACTTTGGAATTAGACACTCTTGGATTAGAATCCTGGCTTTATCACTTATTAGATGTATAACCTAGGGCAGTCAGTTTTTCAAATGATAAAACTAATAACTACATTGAAAGGTAATTATGAAGGATAAATTAAATTTTGGTCTATGAGTCAAACCAATAGTAGGGCATCTATAAATGCTTCATAAAAATCCATAATTATCTTACTTTTTCCTCTTGTAGGAAACTGTACAGTGGTTATTTGGTGTTCCTAATGAATAAGCCTACCATTCCACCGGCTAAAAAAAATCCTCTTGCTTCTTTCTAAGGTCAGACCACCATTATTTCTTACTAGGAATACTACAAAAGACTTCTAATTGTTACCTTCAGCTCTATATTAAATCCATTTTCTGTGGTGCATTCAGGCTGATTTTACTATGATCCAAGTCTGGTGAGTCTTAAGTCTCTGTTACCTTGAGTTAGCAAGGACTCCTTGTTGTACTCAGAAAAAAGTAAGCCTACAGTATTTCATAATATGTATAGTGCTTATTTCTCCTGCATCATTTCTAGTCATTCCTAATTTACTCTCTACATTCTAGCTCTATAGAACTTTAAAATTCCATTAAGAAGCTAAGTTCTCTCTTACCTACTCCTACCTTACTCTGCCTTCACCTGAGCAAACGGTACATGTGTTTTGGACCTCCCATTAGACGTTGTTTTTCTTCTTAGATGCTTTCTGTTTTCCCAGACTCTGGTTTTACTTTTCCAGAGGTCTTTCTATGACATGTATAACAAGTATCACACTGTATCATAGTTGCTGAGCTTGCCATTCTCTCCCAACAGACCATAAACCCTTGAGAAGGGGTAATATCTATCTTTAGTTATCACATTCCAGTGCCTAACACAGCGTGTGGCTCACAATACTTCCCCACAAAAGTATTGGTCTAGAGAATGAAAGCACATATATGATCATTTTACTGAATACTACAATGTCAGAGAAAAAGTTCCTAGCTCTTGATTTATCATTTTAATTCGACAGACATGGTAAAGAGGGGAATGTGGCAAGGTTAAAGGCCAATAAGAAACAGTAAGATAATCAAGCTTCTAGATAACGGAAAGGGGTTTTCAGAAAAAGCATAGGCATTGAAAGCTTTGGAGCAATCCTCTCAGGACTGCAGCTGGATGTGTTTTGCTGCAGCATATCAACATATTCTCTGTCACTCAATATATTTCACAATGTCTCTAGTTCTGCAGTAAGAGAGCCTGGTGTCTTCATTATTCTTCCTCCGTCTTGCGTATGTTCACATTAAAAGAAAAAAATGCTAAAAATTCGGAAAATAGAGGGCTATTAGCCCTTTATTAATTGGGTCATATTTATACTTTTAAAAAAATCACTTTTGGTTAAATCAAGGTCTTTCCATATGTATTAAAGACATTCTTGAATTTGGTAAGAAATAACTTTAAGTTTCACACACCGGTACATTATGGACCCAAAGATTTTGTTTTACCTATCTTACCAATTAGCCCTAATTACTTTACGACTTTATTTTGTCGTAAGAGATGTTAATTTCACAAAGTTGTGTTAAGTGCCCACAAGTTGCCAGACAATATGCTAAATAAGCAATGAAGATAAAATGCAAAACTGTTTCTAGGCATATGTGATCATGACACTCACAAATTTACCTTCAGTACAAGTTATATTTTCAACAATTATTTCGAATCATTCTTTAAACCTTTTGTTAAATTTTTACTTTAAGGCAATTTTTTCAGGATTTTGTAAATTGTTTACAATATTCTTTGCAAAGTATTCTGAGCATAAAATTTGCCAAGTCTTTATATTTGGAAATATTTTAAGCTGAAAAACTAAATAAATTATTAGATGGGAAGGAAATTTTTGAATGCTTCAAACTCTTCATGCTAAAATTAATGTTAAGTCATGTATCTGATCCTTATTGTGATGCAAATCAGTGAGTGTATGATTTATTATTATTATTATTATTACTATTTTAGTTCAGTGGGCAATATAGCATGCAGATTGATAGAATGCCTGGATTTGAGAATAGATTTTTCTATAATTTTAGTATAAAGGTAAGGGAAAAGCCATAAACATACATTGAATGCATTTTGTGTATCTGACACAGTGTTAAGACGTTCACATATGCTATTTTATTTATTTACTTCTTATAATTTCTTAAATTAATTTTTTTTTTGAGAGCAAGAGCACAAGCCTGGCAGGGGCTGAGAGAGAGAGAGTGAGAATCCCAAACAGGCTCCACACACCTCATGGAGCCCATGTGGGACTTCATCCCACGACTCGAGATCATGACCTGAGCCAAGATCAAGTGTTGGATGCTTAACTGACTGAGCCACCCATATATGCTATTTTAGACACATAGATATTATGAATAGTAAATTAAAGTTTAAAAATACACAGATCAGAGTACAGTGTTTGAAAGACAACAGGAAAAAAATAAATTAACAAAAATAATTTTTAAGTCTTTACAACCAGCCTGGAAAAAAAAAATTACCCCTTTTGTACAGATGAGGAAAATGAGCTTCAAAAACATTATTTATTGCCCAAAGTCACTTTACTTGGAAATGGAAAACAAAGATAGAATCCATCTCTGTTTGCCTTTGATTGTCTTATGCCAAATCATTTTACTGAATCTGTATCCTTTGGACTAAGGGTCTTGTTAACACGTTTCTTAAAATTTAGTAAAAAGTTGTAATCCTTTATTGTAACACTCTCTTTTTTCTCCCCCACAGCATTGTTCAGTTTGTCTGTTTGTTTATATAATGATAGTAACCTGATTTTCAAGGCCATGTACAATTTGCTGAAAGGAAAGATTTGAGGACATATTACAAACATCTTAGCAATGAATTTGCTATATATAATAGAAGAAATCAGGAAGGGACATCAGAAAGTACAGTGTCAGTGACCAAAGGAGAAAACTTCTCATACATGGGAAGAAGGATTAGAGAAGTCAATCATGGTAAAGCTGCTTTGTAGACTAAAGTAAGAATCTGGATCTTGGAGGAGACTCAAAGTTAGGTTGAAAGTTAATGGGGCGCCTGGGTAGCGCAGTCGTTAGGCGGCTGCCTTCGGCTCAGGCTCAGGGCGTGATCCCGGCGTTCTGGGATTGAGTCCCACATCGGGCTCCTCCGCTGGGAGCTTGCCTCTTCCTCTCCCACTCCCCCTGCTTGTGTTCCCTCTCTCGCTGGCTGTCTCTCTGTCACATAAATAAATAAAATCTTTAAAAAAAAGAAAGTTAAAAAAATTATATATAGATATAGATATAGATCTATATATAGATACACACATTTTCCAAGAGGAAAACAATTGAAAATATCATTTCTTACCATTTTCAATAACAGTAAAACTTAAAGAACAACATTCAATTTTTGTTTATTTAATTACATAAGCACAGGATAAGGGGCATAGTTCGATAGCAGTAAATTTGAAAAAGCTTTGGAAAGTGTGTTTGTGTACGTGTGCACATGTGTATATACACTTAAATATACACATATATACACCAATAGCAAAAACAACTACTAACGAACACTACAGTGTTACTCTTAGCTGAACAGCTACAAGTAGGACACCAAGGCAACTATAAACATAACTGCACTCATAATCTGCCTAGTCAAGATGAGCAAAGAAAGAATTTTCCTGAACCTCATCAAGGATACAGTGTTCAATTTTGTCTAATATTAAGGTGGATATTAGTTCAAGGGTTGAAAAACAGAGAAATTCTTAGCTTTGGAAAGACGAACTTGGGACGACTGGGATAATGACATATTTTAAATACTGGCAGAGTTACGTAAGAATTTGACTTCACTGTAGCATGTGGTTGGCCAGAATTGGCACTAACAGGAGATATTAGAAAGCATGTTTTTGCTCAACATATGAAAAAGTCACTAATAAAATGTTAAGTAATAATGGGGTGGGTTATTTCATGAACTCTAAAGACTTTTATTTGTGCACGTTTTTTAGGGAAGGCTGGATGATTTTCTGTCAAGGACACATAAAAGACAGTGTTATCCCTGGGTAAATTAGATGACCTTAAATTCTGTTGCAACTCTGAGATGTATGTTTAAATGTAACTCCTGCTCTTAATTGTCTTTATACTTCAAAAAGTGAAATCTTGTTTCACCCATTGTTAAGGATGTAGCAGTTTGGTTGTTTTTTGTTTTTGTTTTTATTTTTTGTTTTTTGTTTGTTTTGTTTTGTTAGAAACAAATGTCTTGGTTTTACCTCAATATTTACTTGTACGCAGCAAAGCGTTATCCAAGGACAACATTTCTTTCCAGGGACATTATCTCTTAAATAGATTTCTGAGAACAAGTCTTGAAAAAGTATTTCTAGAAAAATTTTGATCCCAGTACCCTGCTTATTTATGTCCTTCCTTTCAAATCCATTAATGCAATCCTTTTCAATGGATAGGGCTATATACCATTTATTTAGCTAGTTTAATGATGAGGTGAGCCATTAGTTATAAAAGATGCTTTGATCAAAAAAATCTGCACTCACTGCCTAGAAAAGAAAAGTCTTCAGAACTAAGAGTTAAAAGATGTTGAGCTTCTTCAAGGAAAATATCCTATCTAGAGAAAGAAGATTGTGGCCATTTATTGTAGCAATCATAAATACAGTAAAGACTTGGAAAAAAGTTATCATTCAGTTTTAATCAGGTTACTCAAATAGAACAGCTGCAAGCAGAGATTGCTGTTTAGGCTGAAAATGGGAAAGACTCTTTCTTATAAAGCATAATGCTGTAGGGTCATATATGAAAAATGGGACCTTTCTCTGCTCTTCCCATAAGGAAGCATAAAAGCATGCTTTAACCGGTTTGGGGTCTAACTGGGTATTGATTAATATCACCATTTAATGGCCCAGATGTACTTTCAAGGACAAAAATGGATTAAAAAAATCAATTTCATCGCTAAATTCATTCTTTTTCATACATTTTATTTCCTTTGAATTATGATTTTCAACTTATTAAAGATCATGAAAATCAGTACTTTGAATAAAAGGGTTTTTAAAATTCCAAAATATCACCCTGGAGTGAAGTTAGAAGTTGTCAGCAAACAGCCAAGGCTGTTTATAGAGTGAATCTTGCTTATTAATTTAAATACTGAAGTTTTTAAAAATCTTTTTTTTTTTCCTTCGGGGTAAGTGAAGAAGCATGAATTGACTCATGATGTTCTTTTTTTTTTCTTTTAAAGGAAGAATCAAGAAAATAAGAAGGCATGTAAAATTACCACCATGATTTAATTAACATCAATCTAACAAAGTGATACGTAAAATGTCAATTCTCTTTAGTAACATCAAAGCAACACCTAGTTTTAATCCTGTGTTTATAACTATGAGCTGTGATCGGCTAAGATCTCTTTTTAAGAAATTGAAATAAAAGACACTTCCTGTACGTTATAATCTTTGTGAAACATGAGAGAAATCAAATTAACGGCTCTGGGGCCATAATTGGCATTCATAAATAACCTCCTGTCTATAAACACTGCCCTTCTTGTTTAGTGGATTCTCTCCGTCTTCCTAGGGGCAAAAGAAAGGAACATCCCTTGGAAGGGATATTTTCAGTGCATAATAACCTTTACCTCGAGAGCTCTTCTTTTCACTCCAGAAATTACTATTTGACTGTATTTCTGCTCTTTGCCAGACAGCACCTGGTCACCACTCTGGCTGGGGTGTATTCATTACAGACAGCCTGTGTCCTTTCCTTCAATACTCTTCTCACACATTATTTGTAATTTTGGTAAAAACACTTTGAGCTTTTGAAGCTTAAATAGCAAAAATTCTGATATTTTTGGGGCGCCTGGGTGGCACAGCGGTTAAGCGTCTGCCTTCGGCTCAGGGCGTGATCCCAGCGTTATGGGATCAAGCCCCACATCAGGCTCCTCCGCTATGAGCCTGCTTCTTCCTCCCCCACTCCCCCTGCTTGTGTTCTCTCTCGCTGGCTGCCTCTATATCTGTTGAATAAATAAAATCTTTAAAAAAAATTCTGATAATTTTTAGTGTATTTTAATAGGCTATAAAGGACTGAACCCAGTTTCTTTTATTTTAAGATCATCCTATTGACATTCAGGTGAACTTGGATTGTAGAATAAAGAACAGACAGAAGAATTTAGGTCAACCAAAAACATGCATATAGTGTAGCTTAAGATTTGAAATACCCTGTGTTTTCAAGGGTATAGAACAACAGGCATGCTCTATGGGGCCCATTTTCAACTAAGAAAAATGCCTTCTTAATGCCTTTCAAACTTGCCTCACTGACTGGCTTAGTATCATCCCCAGTTCTTAGGAGTTAGTGTCTTGTTATTTTACAAGAATAATGTATTAACTAGCTTATTTAGAAACTATTAGTGCACTATTGTCATATAATAATAAGACAGGTTTTACAAAGCAAGACTCTAAGGAAGACACAAGGGGAGGACACTTGATATCCCACATATTTGGAAGACACAGTATTTAAGCAGCTTGAAGCTCTTTCCAACTGGTGAGCCAATTCAGTTGCCAGCACAAAAATGAGACACATTCACAACATGGTAGCTGAACTATGAAAGGTAGAAGAGAAGGCCCAAAGACCAATTTATCCCTTTTAAATAAATTATTTGGCCACTGAATTTGTGTGTTGATAAAATAGGAAATAAAATAATGGTTTTCAGCATTTATTAACCATGAATTTATTTAATAAAATGATATGTGAGTTAAAGGTATCAAACATACAAAGGAGGAGGAGCTCTGGTTGATGCTAGCATGTGGTCATGGTTCACGATAGGAACAATGTACAAGGAGACTATAAACCCACATAATTAGAAACTTGTTGGGTCATATAACTCAAGAGCGTATAAGAAAAGCTGCCTGAAAATAGGGTATTAAGAATTTAGAAGCCTGAATCCAGTTGTTAGGTCTCGATTTACTGGTAATAAAAGTTCTTGGGTATTTTAAGACCCTCATGGCAGGGGAAGATATCAAAACCAGGGCAGTCTTGTTTGGGATGCTTAAGATACAGCTTCAGCAGTGCCTGTTGATGTTATTTTGTTTACTTCTCCCTGAGGAACAAAAGATGAATAGTGGGACTTTCAACTGTAGCATTTGTCTATGCTGTTCTTATATCTTTTGATGCAAAATAAATCTTGTCAGTTGAATAGATTTATTCTGTCAAGTATTGAAGTTAGTGCCATTCTTTCAGACTTGGACTCAAGAATGGCACCATAAAACCACTAGGCTTCCAAAATGCATTGCTAGGAGGTCATTGCTAATATGAAAAGGCATATGTTATATAGAACTAGAAAATTCTGTAAGTTATATTCATATTTTAAGAGGAACGTGCCTGATATAAATGTCATTTTATAAATGCTCAGATTAAAAAATTTTCAAAATTATATAATAAATTTGTTAAGTAAATAGTGTGGGGCGAGCAACAGCAGCAGTGGTTGGTGGGGGCTGGAATTCATAAGCAGAAGAATCCACAGGTTCAAGCATCCCCAGATCATTCAAGCAATGTACAGAGATGCTCATGCCCAAACACAGCTATTGTACCCGAGAGCTCTGCCTACAGAGACTCTGCTTCTTATTTCTCTTTTTTGGGGTAAGCACCCAAGAGGTTTTTTTTCTCAATAACAGATCTTGTTAACTGGGCAATAAGGACCTGATCTTGGCATCTTTTTGGAGAGGAAAGGCAGGATACTGAGTCTCACTCATAGCCTTCTCTTGATCTAAAAAGTCTCACATTGGGGAATTAGTTACTCTTATGCTACTTGCTGTTCAGTGGTGAAAGTATTAACAAGAATTTGTACAAGAATATTTCCCCTCTTTTCTTCTGCTGAATCTTTCTCCATCTGGAGACTATAGTGGCTTTCTGGATAGAAAGCAGTTAAAAATCACCTTCCGAAGGGAATCCAACCCTGGAGTCTCTCCATGCTCAGTGTTCCAGATGCTTCTCATTTTTTTTTCTTTTTTTTGACCAATCATGCAGATACCTCCCCTTTTCCTCCTTACAGAGTCTTATGGATAGTCCTCCCCTTTTCTAATAATGGTTTCTAGTTTCCTATCTATTTTCCCCTAAATTTTTGAAATAATTTTCCATCTAACTTACAGTAGACACTACTCTAAGCATCAGCTTCTAGCAAACTAACCAGGGAGCGTCACTTACAGCAGGCACAACCTCTTCCTGGCAATTCATCCAATAACTTCCCTAAGATTCTGCCCAGCATCTGTGACAGCCTGCTAGTACCTGAAGCTGTGTACTACCGGGACATCAAGAATCAATAGACTTGGGGCGCCTGGGTAACGCAGTCGTTAAAGCGCCTGCCTTCCGCTCAGGGCGTGGTCCTGGCGTTCCGGGACTCCCCACATCGGGCTCATCCGCTGGGAGCCTGCTTCTTCCTCTCCCACTCCCCCGGCTGTGTTCCCTCTCTCGCTGGCTGTCTCTGTCACATAAATAAATAAAATCTTTAAAAAAAAAAAAAAAGAATCAATAGACTTGTTTTTTCTTTCTTTCCTCCCCTCCCCTTTTCCCCGACTTGATTACAGGAATGCACCCACCTATCCTGTGCCCTCCAATGAGCCATTTCTTTACTTATTATACTTCAGAGCAGCAGACTTGGGCCAAGGTATTAGCTGTACACACCATGCAACAGGATTCCAGAAAAAGTTCTCTCCTCATTGTTTTCCTTTAAAATGAAAACTAGATATGTATGGTCTTGTCATGGGAGGATGGACATTTAGGGTTTGGCCATTGTGGTAGATGTGAATATGCACAGCCTAGATTTCCCTTCAAGGAAGAACTTACAGCCCAGATGTAAGGTGTGTGACTCAAAATCAGCATCTAGCTGTCAGCTTGTTCAGGGTCTCTTTTAGCTGAAGAGAGCTTCCTCAAATTAGGTTACACTTTCCTATGACAACATGCCTCATGAAGTATAAGACTAAGCCTGAGCTCAAGAGAGAAGTTCTGGGCAAGACCAGGGATCTGACCTCATCGTTTTTTGAGTTAGTTACTTAGAATCTAAGGAATCAGAAAATTCTGAATTCAAACCTGTCCTTCCTTCCATGTTATTATAAAAGTATATCTGTCAAAGTAGGAAAATAAAACATATTTTATTTAAAAGTTTAGCCAGATTTTTTAAAAATTTAAATATTCATACTTATTGTACTTTTGTGTCTTTCCTCAGGCCAAATAATTGCACACTGGGACACCTGAGGTACAAATAAAACATTAAGATGATCTAGAGATGACCAGATAACTTCTAGAGCATAAAACAGTCATACTTTCGTGTTTAGTATTTGAGAAAGGATTTTTTAAAAATTGTATATGTAAAAGTACTGGATTTTCATTTGAATTTTGTGTGAATGACCTGAAAGAATACAAACTCTTATTATTAATTGTTAACAATGTCTTTGGCAAATATGAGGAGCATTGTTTGGTAAAGATTGGAATTCAGAGGCAGAAGAGTTACTATCAGAGGGACCCCATCTCCCTTCTCTCTCTTTGTATGGTTCTAGAATAAAAATCATCTTGCATGGGGAGAATATGCATTTTGGACCCAGGCACCAAGCTGTCTGGGATTATGTGCCAACTAATTCAGTTAGATCTTGGTGGAAAAAAACACTTCCCCAAACCTAGAAACTTTGAGGATCTCAGTTCCTGTGGACAGATGAGTTGTCTATATGCAATCTCTACGGATGGGTAGGGATGGGTGCTGAGCCTTTGGTCCCAGCTGGTTTGTTCACAGGCAAGGCAAAGATGTTGACTTGGGTCATTCATCAGAAGATGTCCAGAGTAAATGAGTAAATGGATAGGAATGGATCCCATGTTTCCAAATGTACGAAGTTGAAGGTAAAATGTTCACAGAAAATGTATTCTAGCAGCCACTCTAGAGTTGTTTTTCTCTTTGGTTCAGCAATATGTTCATATGAATAAGAAATTCAATTCTTTTAAATTACAATATGATTTCTTGGTTACCTATAACCCTTGCATAGGTCCAAGAAAAAAAATGGATTTTATGTTAAATAAGTATTTAATCTTCATATTTTATAATTATTAGGGAAATACAATTTTAATAAATTCTTAAATATTTATTTATTTGAGAGAGAGAGTGCATAAGTGTGGGGGGCAGAGGGAGAGGAAGAGAAGCAGACTCCTTACTGAGTGTGGAGCCTGCTGTAGGGCTTAATCTCATGACCCTGAGATCATGACTTGCGCTGAAATCAAAAGTCAGTTGCTTAACCAACTAAGCCACCCAGGTGCCCTACGAAAATACAATTTTAGACCTTAAGTTTCTATAGTGTTCATCTAATGTAAATACGTGACTTTTAAATATTAACTGCCTTAAGTATTATACATATTTCCTTAGCCAAAGCATTTCTATGAAAACATAAACATTTTGTATGATTAAAATAAAAAGTAAAATTTATTTCACACATATTCATTATTTAATACATATGCTAGAAATTCATAATTGAAAAAGTAAAACAAAATATAATTTTTAATAGGAAACATCTCTTTTTTAAACAATGTATATTTTTTAAAAAAATGCTTTATAACACAATATTAAGAAGAAAATAACTCTCATTATTTAAACTGGCCTCTAAAGGTCCAACTTACTTTTACATAGATAGGTAGGCATTTAATTCTAGGCAGCTAATCAAGAAATAATTTACTGGATTTTTATAAATTATTATGTTTTTCTGGTGAGTTAGTCCTAATACACTGTGTTCTTCTGGATTTTTTTTTTCTTTTACTGTGAAACATTAGTGGAACATACTTAATAGTATCTGTCCTTAGAAATTCTTGAGCTTGTCTTTATTGAGGCTAACACGGTGGCACATACCATTCAAGAAAGCCTAGAACACTTCTTTAAGTTGGAATGTAGTGGCCCAGACTCCAATGCCCACTCTCATATGATCTCTCAATTTTCTTAATGCAAATCAAAAAGGGTTTCAAGTCTGGTAGGGTGTCTGCCTTCACTCAGGTTATGATCCCTGGGTCCTGGGATGGAGCCCGCCCCTGGCTCCCTGCTCAGTGGGGAACCTGCTTCTCCCACTCCCTGCCTCCTGCTTGTGCTCTCTATTTCATGGTCTCTCTCTCACAATAAATAAATAAGATCAAAAAATAAAAATAAAAAGAGCTAGGACTCTGGGAACTAATTGACTTAAATCAGGAACTGGTTCTAGGATGTACTGTTAAACTCTCGTCCCCCCAGTAATTCTTAGCACAGTGCCAGACACATAGAATGCAGTATGTAAAAGTATTTTGAGCCAACAAATTGATATTTCATTGCAGACTGGGTTTTAGGTTCACTGGTCTTAACTTTTAAAACAGTTTGTTCCTCTTCATCGTTTGGAAGGTCCTATAGTTTAATGAAAATAAATGAACTTTGGAGTTAGACATCCATGGGTTGTTGACTAAATTCTCCAAACAAGTTCCTTTATATCCTCTCTTACTCTTTTGAAACAAATATAATATGAAAGCATATTTTGGCAATTAAATGAGATTATCTATGTAAAACAATGCCCATCCATATTAGGCACCCCGGAGGGTTACAGGATCCAGCCTAGCTGGGCTCTTTCCCTGGACTCATCCATCCCAGCTCAAGCATACAGAGTTGCCACTAAGTCTTCTATTAATCCTTACTGTAGCCTGGTAGCTTCAGACACCTAAGAATTTATCTATCTTTCCAATTAAATCAGGAAGTCATGCATGAACTCTAAAACTTATAAATGTTAAACACCAACATTTAGTAAATAATAGTTGTTCTAATTTTTAGTTTTGTTTCACCATAGGAAATTTGTAATATTTTCATAACAATAACTAAAGGATATGTTTAGCTTCTTTATTCACTTACCAAATTTGGAAAGAGATTTAAAGAATATTGTTTATGGTTATTTTTTTCCCCAGGCCACAAAACTGCTTCCTGATACTGAAGTCAAATCTGTAACTTACTAGTAAGATGTGAAAAGCTTATTTAATGAGGTGCTAAATATTGGCCTAATTCAAAACTGCTGCTAGTCACTATTAACATTAGAAATCTTCAGTAGCTTAATATGTTACATATAATTAGTACTAATCGTCAATCATTTGGCATTTAAAGACATTAAAAGCTACTCAAACTTATCTAGCTAAGAAACAGCTGGTAATTGATAGTATCTACCTCTAGACTTAGAAAATTGTAATCTCAGCTGGAAGTCTCCAGATGGAGTTAGTAAAAGAAAAAAAGTTTCCTTATTCTCTCAATATAGACTGTACTTCAAATCAAACACAGAGAAAGAATATGGAATGCTAAGAATTAAAAAGTGGACATGTCCACCTCTTTGTTATCCTGATATTTTCATCAAATTGCCTGGGGAAAAAAAGTGAATGGTACTACATCTGGAGGAGAAAAAAATTAATTAATCTCTTTAGTTTTCCTAGACAAATGCCAGGTTTTTCAATTCCATAACTGGTTGTCCAACCCCATGATATCCTTTCATAACAACAAATAACACTCAGGATATATGTCCACAGATTTAGAGAAACTAGAAATTTTCCTTGCAAATACAGATGCAAAAACGAAACTCGAAGATTAATTATCAAGATGCCACATTGCCAGCAAGTCGTAAAAAGGCTGAGTTAAACTCAGATTTTATATTCCTTAGAGCAATCCTTTCACTGAACTGTAATATGTAGGTGAGATCTAAAAAGAGAAAGTCCAGATTTCTCTACCATAAAGTGGATAATAATCAGTATATTTAGTAAGTTTGATGAAGTAAAAGTTAATAATCCTTTAATTTTTATTTCTAGGTAAGATTACCTTTGGAAGCCTGAGGAGAATGTGGATACTATGAGGAGGAAAAAACCAAATCTATCATTCACTCATGTCATTAAGACCTCCATGTGCACTTAGCAATTTCTAAATTCAGATTATTATTTTATGGTAATCTCAAACACTTTAACTGAAGATTAGTTATGAAACAAAGAAACTATTCTCCTGTGTATTGGTTTCCCAGGAAATACATAAAAATACTTAGCAAATGGGAGAAGTGGAAAAGGAAAAAAAGAAACACAACCTGATATTTCAGAGTCTTTTTTCTCACATGCATAAAAAGCAGAGTAAAAGAAAAGCTAAAGTCCTGTAAAGAATGGGACTATCCTGTTCTTGCTCCCTGCTCCAGTTTTTCTTAAGCCCTTCATCTGAGAGGCCTGGAGATAAAAGGAGTTGGTTATCTTAGTAGATAAAGGATGTCGCTGAAGAAAAACTTAAATAAAGATTAAGAGATGGTCAAAATTGTGTGCCATGGCAAAGGGACACCTTGACAGAACAAAATCCTATAAAAAGTGTCAGTAAATTTAGTGACAAAGAAAGGGAAGAAGAGATTTAAGATTATTTATTTACACAAAGCTCTAAGATTTCCTTTTCATGAGAAATTTTTTTTTCATTATTATAAACCTTTTCATTCAACAAATTGGCTTTTTAAAAAAAAAAAAAAGATTTTATTTATTTATTTGGCAGAGATAGAGACGGCCAGCGAGAGAGGGAACACAAGCAGGGGGAGTGGGAGAGGGAGAAGCAGGCTCATAGTGGAGGAGCCTGACGTGGGGCTCGATCCCATAATGCCGGGATCACGCCCTGAGCCGAAGGCAGATGCTCAACCGCTGTGCCACCCAGGAGCCCCAACAAATTGGCTTTTTTGTAACATGTCATTGGAAACATTTTATATGAGAAATGCAAAATTCAAATATAAACAAATGTTAGCTATTTTGCCAAAGTTTTCCATAACATAACAATATATTTGCTGTTATCATTTATTGTCTGTCCCTTCAAAGACTGCCAGGGTGAATTAGTCATTTACCTAATAAATATTTGAAAAGTATGAAATTTTCATCTGATACTGTGCTAAGCAACAACTCCTCACTTACCAGTAATGATGGATTCTGAGAACACAGCTAAAAACCAGGAGAAGGAGAAAACAGACTATATAAACAACGAAGCAGATCATACACCCTCTAAGTATTTTATTCTGCAGAAATCTTTCCAGAATTATGTTATACACAATTCAAATACACATGACCATCTGGTTCCTCACTTTATAGAAAATAAGAGGTAACAAAATTTAAATGTGAAGGGGAGATTTCCATTTCAAACCTCCTAGCCCCTTGACCCAGCAATACCATATCTAAGAACTCATTATGCAGATGCACTTACACTTCTTCGCAATAGGATAAGTATAAAGCTATTTCCCACTTCTCTTCCCATACATTTTTCAAGTAGCAAAAAATTGTAAACAAATAAATTTCTATTCTGAGATTTAAAAAGGATGGTTCATCCATACAGTGGATCAGTAGGCACCTGTTTAAAAAAATGATTGCGTTCTATCATAGTAACATAGAAGGATTGAAGATGACATATCGTTAAGTGAAAAACACAAGGTATATCATGATCTTATGTAAAAAATGTAATTTTTAATGTTTGAAATCCATTAACATTTCCAAAAATTTAAACAAGAAATTTTTATGTTGATTACGGCTGAAAAATGAGGAGAGGTGAGAAGGGGTAGTGTGCCAAATGACACCCATTTCACAGAGGAAGACACTGATGTGGGGGGAAGTTAAATAACTTGCTCAAATCCTACTGTTTGAATCCTGTATTGGAACTCAGGAAGCCTAGCTCCAGAGTAGGTGCATTTAATCATTTCACAATGTTGCTTTTCAGGAAAATAAAAGCAAGCCTGCATGTCAGCTATTAAAATGTCAATTTGGTGTCTGTTGTTTTTTATCCATTTGGTCACTTATTTTTTTCAAGCTTCATTTTAAAACAAACAAACAAAAAAAGAAATAATTTTTTTAAAAGTCAAAATCTTTTTCTCTCAGGTGTTCATCTCTAAATCAGTGTGTGTGTGTGTGTGTGTGTGTGTGTGTGTGTGTGTGTGTGTGTGGTGTATTTTAGAAAATATTCCAAGGTTAGCTAGTCTTTCATAGAATAACTTTGCCCTCTAGAATTCCCAGGCACACACCGTCTCTAAACTCCTGCTGGTGGAAAATGTAGTGATCTATGAGTAAAAGCAGGTTTAGAGGCCATTCACCAGAGCTCTGCAATCAGCACTAACTACTATAGGCTTCAGAGTGAAATTCACATATTGATTTTAATTTATAAATCCCCTTTTGGTGGCCTTCCTGTTGCCTTATAGATTACCTCTGCACCTGTAAATCATGCCACAGCTGGGATTGGGTTGTACCACTCATAAACCTGATTCTTTGATTTAAATGTTAGGGGACTGAAGGCAGGTATTTTCATTAACTTTTATGTATTTTTTTTGCCCACACATTTTTCTTCAGGATAGTAAGAAGATAATTATATAATTTTAACCCTCTTTGATTTATAATTTAAGTTACTTGGCTTATAGATAGTACAACGTAAGAAAGGTTAGCCCTTGGCAAATTCATGAAATAGGTATTTTTAGAAATCTCAACTTCCTTATCTGACTTCTTTTTTTCACCTTCTAAGACTCTCCCATTCCCTCAGGCACCTACTGCTTTGACTGTTCTCTTCTCTTAACATTTTAATATCCACCTACATTGCTATAAATTGCATGCCACTATTACTAGTTTTTAAATGTTACTTCCACCCTAATGTTTAGACATTGACAAGGATCAGCCCCTTTAAGGGAAGATTTGAGGTTACCTTGGGTTGAAGGTGCTTCATGTGAGATAGCCAATCTTTGGAGTATCCATCAAGCTCATAATAATACCTTTAACTATCTTGCTTACTAATAGCGGTATGGCAGCCATATTTATTCTGTCCAACCTTGCCTCTGGTTACAGCTATTTGGACGAGGCATAGCCATTTGGCACAGGCTGGCCCAATTAAATTCTCCTACCTAAAAAGTTTGATTTAGGAATAAGCATTTCTAATTGTGATTTGAATAATGACGTAAAATTTCTGGAGTTGTGGCTCTGAATTCAACTGTCCATGGACAGAGTATAAGAGAAATCAGGAATGTAAAAACAAAGAATGAAGATTTTAAGTGAGAATAAGAAACCAGAGATGGAGAAACACTGACCATTCATGAGTCCCTGTTCTTGAAATCAGTGACAGTTTTATTGTCTTGTGAAAATTAGCCCATTTCAATTAAGTTGGACCAAATTGGTTTTTGTTACTCACTAACTAAATACTCTAACTGATGCATAATGACACCTACCACACCCTTTCCTTTTAGAATAAGATTATTTAATATTCACTGAGAAAATAAACTTATTTAATCTACCATTTATGGACTCCGTAATGTTGTTTCTACTTCTAGCTCCCAAGTTTAGCTTTTGATCTAAGCTTAACAAGAACATCACATTTTCATCAAGTGTGATTGGCATTAGAATGGGCACATGGTGTATTGGGACCCAGTTGAATGAAGGGAAACTTTTTTGGACCTGAAAATTTGTAGTCTAGAACAACTGGAACTCTTTTGCTATCAAGAACTGGTTTATATGGAGATGGAGTCAACTTAAAAAAATAAAGAAACCTATAAAAAGAAAAAAAAGAACAGGGTTCTAGTGGCATCACTTGAGCCCCAGGTTATATACTCTCTTTCTACTTTACAACCAAAAGACTCCTAACTCATATAAAGCCCCCCAAATACTCCTGTGCCGTTGTTGTCTTCTTTATCTACCTCATGTCTTATTATTTGAAATAAGAGAAAAATTTCAGATGGTAAAGCCATATTAGATTTTATTTTATTTTTTTTAAAGATTTTTATTTATTTTTTTGAAAGAGAGAGAGAGAAAACACAAGCAGGGGGAACAGCAGAGGGAGAGGGAGAAGCAGGCTCCCCACTGAGCAGAGAGCCTGATGCAGGGCTCCATCCCAGAATCCTGGGATCATGACCTGAGCCATGCCTAACCAACTGAGCCACCCAGGCACCCCTAACCATATTACATATTAATTTCTGTTTTCTATATGCAAAAGTACAGCATTTATTTAGTTTGTCATTAGTTTATATGACAGACAATTTCTTAATTATGTACTCCATCTTTTGAAATACAATGATTCGTAAACACTAGGTATTGCATAGAGAAGAAGCAACAGATAGGAAATCAGAAGAGCTTAATTTGCCTTTATTTTTGGTACATACTAGTCATTTAAAAACCAGGAAATCTCTCTATCTTGCTTTCAAGAAATAGATAACATGTCTGCCTAGACAATCTGTGTTTCTTGTGCAGATAAAAGTGACACATGATATATTCAAGGCTCTTTGGAAATATTTGGAGTAGTGTACATATGTACCTGTGTATTCTTTGAAATTTAAAGCATAACGTCTTCAATTCTTAGACTTCTGAATTTCTTCTATAATTAACACTTAGAGTATAATATCAAATTTCATGTAGTCTCCAATTTTTATCCCAATTTCTAGAGTTAAGGTAGGGCTTCTCATCTGCTTGAGTATTGCCCTAGTTCAATATTAGTGAACATAGAAATAAAAGGATTAGGAGAGAATATTATAAAAAACTATATGCCAACAAATTGGACAATCTAGAAGAAATGGATAAATTCCTAGAAACATATAATCTCCCAAAATTGAATCAGGAAGAAAGGGAATATTTGAACAGACAATTATCAGCAATGAAATTGAATCAATAATCAAAACACTCCAAACAAAAGTCCAGGACCAAATGACTTCACAGGTGATATCTACCAAATATTTAAAGCTGAGTTAATACCTATCTTCTCAAACTCTTCCAAAAAGTGGAAGAGAAAGGAAAACTTCCAAAATCATTCTATGAAGCCAATATTACCATGATGCCAAAACCAGATAAAGACACCCCCCTAAAAGAGAACTACAAGCCAATATCTCTGATGAACGTAGATACAAAAGTCCTCAACAAAATATTAGCAAACCAAATATAACAATACATTAAAAAAAAATCATTCACCACAATCAAGTGGGATTTATTCCTGAAATGTAAGGGTGGTTCAATATTCACAAATTAATTGATGTGAAGTATTACATCAATAAAAGAAAGGATAAGAACTATATCATCATTTCAATAAACACAGAAGTATTTGACAACATCCATTCATGATAGAAACCCTCTGCAAAGTAGGTTTAGAGGAAACACACCTCAACATAATAAAGGCCTTAAGTAAGAAATCCACAGCTAACATCATACTCAGTGGGGAAATACTGAGAGCTTTTCCTCTAAGGTCAGGAAAAAGACAAGGATGTCCACTCTCACCATTTTTATTCAACATAGTACTAGAAGTCCTAGCCTCAGCAATTAGACAACAAAAAGAGATAAAAGGCATCAAAATTGGTACTGAAGAAGTAAAACTCTATTTTCGGATGACATGATACTATATACAGAAAACTCTAATGACACTACCCCCCCCCCAAAAATACTAGAACTGATAAGTAAACTCAGTGAATTCACAGGATACAAAATCAATGTAAAAAAATCTATCGCATTCCTATACATTAATAATGAAGCATCAGAAAGTGAAATTAAGAAAAGAATCCCATTTACAATTGCACCAAAAATAATAAGATATCTAGGAATAAATTTAACAAAAGATGTGAAAAATCTGTACTTTGAAAACTATAAAATGTTGATGAAAGAAATTGAAGATGACTCAAAGAAACAAATATTGTTAAATATTTGTTAAAATGTCTATACTACCTAAAACAATATACACGTTTAATATAGTTCCTATCAAAATACCAACAACATTGGGGGGCCTGGGGGGCTCTGCCAGTTAAACTTCTGCCTTGGGCTCAGGTCATAATCCTAGGGTTCTGGGATGGAGTCCCATGTTGATTTCTGCTCAGGTCGTCATCTCAGGGTCATTGGGCTCCTAGCTCAGCAGGGAGTCTGCTTGAGAATTCTCTCCCTCTTGTTCTGCCCCTCCCCGTGCTCACAACCTCTCTCTCTCTCTCTCTCTCTCTCTAAAATACGTAAATATATAAACGTTTTAAAAAAATATTCCCCAAAACAAATAACCCAATTAAAAAATGGGCAGAAGACATGAATAGCTATTTCTCCAAAGAAGACATGCAGATGGCCAGGAGACAGATGAAAAGATGGTCAACATCAGTCATCATCAGGGAAATGGAAATCAAAACTACACTGAGATATCACCTCACACCTGTCAGAATGGCTAAAATAAAAAACATGGGAACAACAAGTATTGGTGAGGATGTGGAGAAAAAGGAACTCTTATGCACTGTTGGTGGGAATGCAAGCTGGTGCAGCCCTGTGGAAAACAGTTGGGGGGTTCCTCAAAAAATTAAAAATATAGCTACCCTGTATTCCAGTAATTGCACTATTACCCAAGTATACAAAAATACTAATTTGAAACAATGTATGCAGTCCTATGTTTATTGCAGCATCATTTACAATAGCCAAATTATGGAAGCAGCCCAATTGCCATTCAACAGATGAATATATAAGGAAGAGTTTATATATATATACACAATGGAATATTATTCAACCATAAAAAGAATGAAATCTTCCCATTTGTGATAAGATGGTTAGAGCTAGAGAGTAAAATGCTAAGCAAAATAAGTCAGTCAGAGGAAGTAAATACCATGTGATTTCACCTATACATGGAATTTAAGAAACAAAACAACTGAACAAAGTAAAAAGAGAGAGAGAGAGAGAGAGAGAGAGAGACAAAACCAAGAAACAGACTCTTAACTATATAGAATGAACTGATGGTTACCAGAGGGGAGGTGATGGGGATTAAAGAGTACATTTATCATGATGAGCACTGAGTAATATGCAGAATTGCTGAATCACTATATTGTGTACCTGAAATTAATATAACACTGGATGTTAATTATAAAGGAATCCAAATTTTAAAAAAACTTAAAAAAATTATTGAAGACTCAGAATATTTGGGGCAGTATAACAAAGTACTGGCCCAAGGAAATGGACATTATAAAATACAGCCTCAGATTGCAGACAAGGGATTTTCTGGCCCTAGCAAGTTTTAATTGTGATGAAATTTATTGGAGAAAATAAGGATGGATAAAGTCAAGAAAACTTTTTAAACCCTCAATCAACAGCATAGTTCTTTGAATCATTGAGACTACACCTACTTCTCTGTTAAAATTTAGACAAGGTTAAATGTTGTTGTCATGGTATATATTTTCAAAATATTTGTTGCTTTAAAACTTGAGTATAAATTTAGAGTGTACTGAAGAGTCCACAATGGTTTAGTTGATTATCCATGGAAGTAACAGTTTATATTCCCAGATTTTTAAAACTCTCTTAGATACAAGATAATAAAATCTGATCACTGAAAGGTAGATAGGAATTCATTTAGCATCAGAGCTCTGTGATTTTACGGCAATTTGACTATACTATGACACTCATATTTAGAGACTGCCTGAGGAGTGTTTAGTGTTTTAGTTATTTTTTTCTAGTACAAGTTTTGATTCTCTTATGTGGCAAAAGCTGTAGTTAAATTATTTTGATCCTAGTGACTAGCATACACTAGGTTCAATAACTGTTGAGTGACTGAATGCCAAATATTGCTTATGGATACCTTCCCGGTTATGAAGAGCAACAAGTTAATTATTTGTTCTGTGCTAATATTAGTGCCACTCATAGTCCTTGAAATTTTCAGATAAACCTTCCATATGTTAAGGAAAAAAGTTGAATTGGTCTTACTTTTAATGAAATATAGCAAAGAGAATTTAAAAGGGTTTTCCTGTTATTAATGTTAACAAGGAAATGGAATGGTACTGGACTTAATTTTACTTTAAAAACTCATGCTTTTTCTTCTGAATTAAATAGAAATATATATTCACCATACAAACTTCAGCAAATACAGAAACTGTAAGTAATATAATTAAAATAATCCCTATTTAACCAGCCAACAATAACTGATATTTGTACTGTTATTTATAGTATTTTCACACACGTATGCCCATATGTAATAAGGTGCTCATTGATAAAACTGAAAATCCCGTGCCTCAGGAAATATTTCAGGCAGATTTATTTTGCTATTCTCTCTTAGAATCTGGTAGCTAAATATATTTACTGCCAAGCATGTAGAAAAATACTTAACACTGAAGCAGAAATACTGTGATATTAAATCCCGAGAGGAGAGAGACTCCACAACTTCACCTCAAATTCATCTTCCAGATGGAATAGTAGAGGTAAGGTTTGGAGGAGAGGTTAATATTTGAGGTAGGTGGCCAATTTGCCTGGCCTGCCCAAGAAAGTGTGGAATCCCCAGAACTACCTTTACCAATGATAGAAGTAGTTGTAAAACCTCCGACCTCTAGTTAGCTTAGTTTCAATTCTGGTATCACTAAACTGGTAGAAAGGTGGATGTTAGTAACAGGAAGGGATTCTGTAGGCACTGAATAGTCAGTAATGTAGGGGTCCAGTATCTGACTACAGAAAGCATCAAAGTACCTGTGCATCCTAAGAGATGAATTTAGTCATGGGCCAGAGTGAGTGAATACTGGATTTCTTCAGTATATTTGGAGATGAGAAGCTCCTGTGGTGGGGGAAGTATTCCTGTTAAATTCTGTAAATGTAGTATTAAAGCTAATGTAACTTAAATTTGATCTCAAAGTGTAAAGCTCTTTATAGTGTGACTTTTAAAGTTTTGTCTGAAATATGTGCTGAAAATGATTTTTTCCAATTTTTCTATATTCAGCCTTATGGAATTTTACACAAGTTTTTGTTTATTCGGTTAGTCATATCTATCATGATTTTCTCTTATGGTTTCTTACTTTGCTTTTTTGCACTGAGAGACCTTTCCATACCAAGTTTTTCCTTTCTTTTGTTTCCTTTTAAGTCTTGTATTTTATTACTGAGTTTTTATTTACATAAGTGATATTAGATATGTTATTTTATCCATAAATATAATGAAAGAAAACATTTCATTTTCTACCAAACCTCTGAAGATCTATCCACTTCTGGTTTGTGACCAATAGAGTAAAATTGTAAAAGAAGAAATTAAGTATGCAAAATTTCCTAAAATCTTCAAATATTTTGCTGATAAATCTTGATTTCTTTAAGTTGTCTCTTATAAATCTGAGGTATACTTATACATATATTCCAGGGTAAATTCACAACATATTATAAATTTTTACCTCATTTTTCAAGTAGGCAAAAATCATTAGGACAGATATAAATGAGATCATGACATGTACAATAAAATCACTGCTGAAGCTTAAAATGTAAGCTTAAAGAAATTAAGCATATATTGGAAAATGCATTGACTAAAGAGATAAATCATGAATTTTATTCAAATTAAAAATTATCTTCCTAACTACATAAAACCAAGTAGTATATAATCATTCTTCAAAGTATAGAAGTGTACCTTCCTAGAGTATGGGAGAAAAAAAAAAAGCAAACTCTAACTGGTAATCAATAACTTTATTAATAATTTTTGAAACAAAACACACCTAATCCTTACACATAAGTAAATACCCATTCACCAAAAAGATAATGTAAATAACAGCATATAAATTATACATTTGGAACTACAGTGATAACCAGGCATAAGTCATTAGTAAAGTGATAATCTTGTTAACTAACAGGGCACAAGTTTTAAAGAAAAGTGACCATTTGTTGGCTTAAAGGAATTTGAGTACATACCATCATAGTGAGCGAAAATATTAATACAAAGGATCTCTAATCCAAATAGAGGAGACATGATCAATTCTCAGAGTTTGTCTTTAAATACAGATGAGTCTAACTGAAACAATTAGAGCTAACAGAAGAAATGTATGCATTTGTAAATTATGTTCCTTTTATAAATAACGTACTTGCTTGTATACTACTTATAATGTGTGTATTGTGATGAAAGTCATGTTAATATTGTGGGAAATTGGATGGTTTGCATTCATCTTTGGCTCCTGACAGTCATTAAATGTTTTATTATTTAATTTCCTATTACAACTCCTCGAGCTCTTTTCAATCTCTTTCCTCAAAGACCAAAATGTCCCCTATTTTCCCTCACTCTCTACATGATCGTACTTACAAAAATATTGATTCATCATGGCAAAATGCCTGAAAATCCCTGAGTTAATTTTATGTCCATTTCAAATTTTCTTTGTTTTCACTTACCCTGTTCTAAATGTAAAAACCTTTCACTAATGTATGTTAGCTATATTCCTTCTTACTCTCCTTTAGGAGACCCTACTTTTTGGGCTTTACCCTTATATGGGTCATCAGGATTTTATCTCCCCATAGTCCTTTTTTTTTTTTTTTTAAAGATTTTATTTATTTGAGAGAGAGAGCATAAGCAGGGTGGAGGGTCAGAGGAAGAGGGAGAAGTTCACTCACATGAGAAGGGAGACCAATGCCAATGCCGGGCTCAATACCAGGACCCCAAGACCATGACCTGATCCGAAGGCAGACTCTTAACCAACTGAGCTACCCAAGTGCCCCTCCCCATAATTTTTTCAAAAATACCTTTGTACCTGCTCCAGTCTTCTTTTCCTAAATGACCTTTTCCTACACTGTTATTATAGTCAAATTACCGTGAATTTCTTCTCTTGATTAACAGCCAACCTTATTCAAATCATACTCTACTGTGGCTTCCACTTCTTTCATATATTTAAAAAGTAATAACATTTTTTTTGATTTTTTATTATATTATGTTAGTCACCATACAGTACATCCCCGGTAAGTAATAACATTTTTATTAAATTATAGCATGTATAGAAAAGTGCACATATCACAAGTGTTCAGCTTGATGAATGTTTATAAAGGGACAGACCACATAACCAGCACCTAGGTGAAAAAATAGATGTTTACTAGCCCTCCAGAAGCTCAAATATACCCAGTTCGTTTTACAACTCCCACTAAAGCTAAGTCTTACCCTGATTTTAATAGCACAGTTTAATTTTGCCTGTTTTAAATGGTATTTAATAAATATAACAATACAGGATACTTTTTTTTCCATCTGAGTTCATTCACTGAGCATTTTGTGTACAGTAGTTCTGATTTATTTTCATTGTTCTATAGAATCGATTAGGGAATAGGCCAAGTGTTTTCATCCATTCTATGGTGGTAGGCATTTGGATTGTTTCAGTTTTTGGTTATTAAGAACAATGCTGCTAAGGATGTTCATGTATATCTTTTGAAATCATATGTATGCATGTCTGTTGATTATATATGAGTACTTTTGGCTTCAACTTCAGGGAAAACCTTAAAACAGTTGTCCAAAGTTGGTTACACCATTTTGCTCCTCCACCAGCACTGTATGAGTTCCTGTTGATCCACATTCTCACCAACATTGAGAGTTGTATGTTTTATTTTAGCATTTGGAGTGTGTTTGTCTAACCAGGCATTGAAATTTTAAATGTTTTTAATGTATAATAATGTCTGTAAAAAGTGACAATTTTATTTATTCCTTTCATATTATTATCCACTTTATTTCTTTATGATACTGGCCAGGACCTTGGTTCAATGTGGAATAGAGGTAGTGGTATTACGCATCAATTCCCCTTTATCTCTATTACATTTTCAATCTCGGAGGAAATGCTTTCAACTCATCAATATATATGATGTTTGATAGAGTTTTTTTTTCTTGATAGATATTCTTTATCTGATTAAAGACATTGCCTTTTATTCTTACCTTTCTAAGAATTTTTAATCATGACTGTATGTTCAGTGTTATCAAATGCTTTTTCTGTAACTATTGAAATGTTCATATAAGTTTTTCTTCTCTTCCTTTCCCTATATATAGCGATACATTTCAATGGTTGATGTTTACAATTCTTTATTTTTCAAATTTTATCATGAAAATTTAAACATACAGATAAGTTAAAATAATTTTATGGGACACATCTATATTCCCACCACCTACATTCTGTAATTGTTAAGATTTTGCCAGAATTGCTTCATCACATAATTATTCATCTCTCCATACACCAATACATCATTTAAAAAAATATTGAATGTTCAACCAATCCTGGACTAAGTTCCCTTTGGTTTGCTACGTTATTTTTTTTTTAATGTCTGGGAACATTTATCATTATTTTGTTAGATATTGCATCTATCTTTGGAAATTGTCTGTACATTTTCTTTTTTTTTTATAATGTCTTTGTCAGGTTTTAGGACTCAGGATGTGTTAACCTCATAAAATGAATCATCAGGGATTCCTCTTCCTCTGATTGTTGGGGAAAGTTTATGTAAAATTGGTGATATATCTTTATTAAATTTTAGGGTCAATTCAGTGGGATAGTCAGCTGGGATTGGAATTTTCTTTCGGGGGAGGATTTTTGTCTTCGTTTTTGTTTTTTGTTTTGTTTTGTTTTAGAGAGAGAGACAGAAACCGAATGTGAGTATGACATGGGGAACATAAAAGAGAAAGGGAAAGAGAGAATCTTAAGCAGGCTGTATGGCCAGCCTCAAGCCTGACGACTGGCTCGGTGTGGGGCTGACTCTCACAACATGACATCATGACCTGAGCCAAAATCAAGAGTTGGACGCTTAACCAACTGAGCCACCCAGTTGCCCGATAGGGTAGATTTTTAATTTACTTAAGAAATACAGAATTTCTAAAAAATAAATAGATAGCTACATAGGTGTAGATAGAGAAATAAATAAAACCAGTGTTCTTCTCTATTTTCAGTTTTAGTAGAGTATGTTTTTCAGAACATTGATTCTTTTCTAAATTGTCAGATTTAATGGAGTGAAGTTATTCATAGCATCTTTCTATTGAGTTTTTAATGTATAATGTCTATAGTGATACTACCTTTTTCTTTCTTGCTACTTTTGCTGCTTGTAATTTGTGTTTTATTTGTTCATGATTGGTATTGCTATAATTTTATCAATTGTTTTAAAGAACCAGCTCTTGGCTTTGTTGTTTTCTCTTATTGCCTTTTGTTTCTTTGTTTTCACTTTCTGCTGTTATCTTTAATTCCGTCCTCTAGTTTCTTAGGTTTGATTCACCATTTTTAAAATTAGCTTCTTAAGACACTTTGTTTCCAATAAGTGTATTTAAAACAATAATTTTTCCTCTAAGCACTGTGTTAAATTCATTTTACCTGTTTTGACATATTTCATTACGATTCTCTAGTACAAAATATTTCTTACTTTCTTTGTGATTGCTTCTTTGAACATGGGTTATTTTAAACTGTATTGTTTAATTTTTGAACCGTGGGCCCTGATTTAGTTTTCTTTTTTTTTGTTTCTGATTTCTAGTGATGAAAAAATACTTTGAATCATTTTATATTACATCTAAATAGAAAGTAGTCAACCTTCATTTTTTAGTCAAATAATTATTTTTTCTTTTCATTGTACTATTTAGTTTTTAATGTAATTAATGATGTCATTGGCTTATTATCTACTTCTATTTGTATTCTATTTGACCCACAGTTTGTTTCTTGTTTTCTTCTTATACTTTAACAAATACATTTCACTTTCATAGTCTTCAATTAGATTGTTAATTACATTTTTAATATGTTTTCCTTAGGGTCACAATATATATTCTCAACTTATTACAATCTAATGCAAATCAATAATATTCCACTTGTCCCATATACTAGAACCTTAGAAACCTTTATATCTACTTATCCTCCTGTCTTTGCATTATTGTTGCTAAGTATATACTTCTACCTATACTTAAGTTTGCACAGCATATTACTGTTACCGTTTTGTATTGTCACTTTTTTTTTTAAGATTTTATTTATTTATTTGACAGAGGGAGAGACAGCCAGTGAGAGAGGGAACACAAGCAGGGGGAGTGGGGGAGGAAGAAGCAGGCTCCCGGTGGAGAAGCCTGATGTGGGGCTCGATCCCAGGATTCTAGGATCACACCCTGAGCTGAAGGCAGACGCTTAACGACTGAGCCACTCAGGTGCCCCTGTATTGTCACTTCTTATTTAAATTTATCCACATATTTATTTTTTCCACTAATCTTCATTTCTTTCTAAATTTCCTATTTGTTTCATGCTGAAAGCATTTTCCCTCTGCTCTTAGTATTTCTTTTATTAAAGCTATGCTGAAAGCAAATGTTCTCTGTTTTTTGTTTTTCTTTTGTTTTGTTTTGGTCTGAAAACCTCTGTATTTTGTCACCACTATTGAAAGTGTTTTATTACTAGAGAGGGTCTCTTGATTGGATTTTTCAGCACTTTTAATTTATCATTCAATTTGATCTGCTCCTAGCAAAGAATGCATAACAAACAAAAAAAAAGAGAACAGCAAAACACATCAACAACAAACCCTATCCCATTTTAATTTAGCTCTTTCCACCCACATTTCTCCTTATTCTCCTCTTACCAGACTACTATTTAGTTTCCAAAGATATCTTCCTCATCCTTACCTGTGTACCTTTGCTCAAATCTTTCCTATGCTTGCAAAAACCTTTATTAATATTTCCTTTTGACTGCTTAGTATCTGTATCCCTTTCTTCTGTTAACAGCATACTTATGTACTTTTGGGGACTCCTCTTTTCCTTTTCCAAATGACTTAGATGGAATGACGATCAGAATGAATCATCATCTTCTCTTCCCCAAGAATGAGTATATAATCCAATCAAGGCTAAACAGATACTTTTCCTTGGCATATTAATCTTGAGCGTAGGTGCCCAAAGACTGAAAATAATTAGAGTTGATTCTTCCTGATGATGATACATTATAGAAACACTATAATTGTCCTTGTGGCCTTGATATTCTCCACCTTTTCCCAAACTGATGCTTTTACATAGTAACTAGAAGAGTAATGGTAATGTATTTTGCATTGGTGAGACTTATTACAGCATGTAATTAAAAGCTGAATATGATGCGGGTTTCTGTAAGAAAACAACTAAGAAATTCAAGAGACTTTATCTATGACATTTGTAGACTGGGCAAAAGAAGATACAGGACACTAAGATCAGAACCAAAAACTCCTGTCTTCCGAAAACGTGTTCTCTTCTGCATGTTTATAGAGTAAATCCAAAGGTGGAAAATCAAAACATAATTTTTAAGATCTATATTTATTTATTTTGTCCAGAAAACAAATTTGAGGCTTTGGGATCCAAAGCACAGTATTATTATTTACAACAAGAACCGTATTGGTTCTTCAATCTCCATTCTTTTCTTTATGGTATATCAATAAGAGTCAGATGACTAGGCATGTGTTTATAAAAGGGTGTGTACCACAGGAGAGCACCTGTGAAATTATACAGAAAGTACTAGAGAGCTTCTCTCCCCCACTCCTGAGAGTGGAAAAGAAACCTTATCTTCCTAATATAAAGAAATACTCTCTGTGAAGGAAGAAATAAATTCTCAGTTTACAACTCTTTTGAACACAAATGAAAGACTCCTGGTATTATGATGTTTTGAAATGTACACCTATGGCTCCAAGAAGTGCTGGATCTCTGTATTTCTCTAGAGGCCTCTTATCTAATTACTCACCCTTTCACTTCCAAATCTATTCTGTTACCCCAGATTCCAGTTTTCCATGCTCAGAAAGCTTTAACTGCACAAAAACATGAAAATACTTTCTTACACTTGCACAAAGATTTACTGCTATTTTGCCATAAATAAAAGATTAAATTCAGTTACAGGTTGATTAAATAGAGAATAGGATGTCTTAGGGAGTAATGGGTTCTCTGTTACTACATTCAGTCAAACATATGGTCAAATTGACCATTTAGTAGAGGTGTTATAATGAGAATTCAAGCATCCAACAAATCTACTGTATTATCACAAGTGGCAAGAAGCAGATGGCATACTCAAATAGTGATATTGGAAACATTTTAATGAACAAACTCATTGCAAAAGCATGGTTAAGGTTAAGGAAAATGAACATGAGATAGTGTAGCATCCTGGTGAGCCACTGCCAACCTGGAATTGAAGGGCTAAATGGAGCGAATGGTGACTGGAACAGAGATCCTTGTCCCTTTCTCTGGGAGAGGACCCCACAGTAGGAACTAAGGCCTTAGTCAAGAATATAGCCACTGCAACCTCCTGTAGCCTGGCAGACAGAAAGCTGGGAAAATAAACATCTTGACATCCCTCTGATACTTCCATCCCCCAACCTCAAGTTTCTGCTGGTGACTTAATTTGTCAAATCCAAGAGCAGACCAGAAGGCAAGAAAGACCAGTTGACTGAATCCCCAGAGGTCACCCACCCACTCGGTGCACAGATCCTATGGTGAGAAGGCATCTGGTGGGTAAGGCAGTGAATATCTAGCTCAAACACTTCTAAGTACAAGTGAACTTAACTGAAGGCTGAAGTCTCTGATTCTGTGAAAGGCTAATCTTATTACATTCTTTCAAGAAAATTCTAACAGCCTGAAACACTTAAAAGCATGTATGAACAATTGCAGTATAGAAATGGATATTTATACGTCAGGCATTAAAGATTGGTATAACTTGATGGCAAAGGTTAAATAAACCTCTATTAATGGAGAAGGCTAAGCTTTACTTGCTCCTGGCTTCTTTGACCTATACACGCTATTCTGAAATCATCGGGATAGACCATCAGCCAGTTTCCTTTCAATTCTTTCCTTATCTCAGGCAGACACTTTAAGAGTCAGAGATCTGTACCATCTGGGCCAGATGAAAGGAGACCCAGTGCTGGTTGCCAATAGCATACTGATGACACTATATTATGAAACATCTCACTCTTTCCCTGTGAGGCTTCACTGAAAAGACTTCACAGACAGTACCATATGTCAGTGAGAACTGCAACATCTAGTCAAGAGTTTGGTGAAACAAATGTAAAAGCTACTAGTTTCTTGTGCTTTTAGTTTTAAATCTATATTCTACCAGTGATAGGTATAGCTGATATAGAAATGCTTTTATCTGTCACATTTCATTTCATTTCAAGTTTTGACTGGCAGTCAATAGTAATGCAATCCAGATATTCAAAGCAATTTTATGCTGCCTTCTGTCATAAATTAAAATGTTCCATTAACTAAACAAATTCTCAATGGCATAAATCAGCCCACATTAAGTAAATCACAGTTAGTGAAAACCAAATTGTAATTCCATAAAAGTGATTAAGTGCTGGCAAGATATAGTGAAATATATCAACTGCAGTGGAGAGCATGATTATTCAATATCTGTATGTTGTATTTTAGATTGGCTGATTTCCTCTACATTAGGTATTTTCATTGGAAATATTTAAAGAATGAATATATATCACGTAAAATTTTATATTTTATTTTTGCTTTGGAGTTTCACCATAGCCTAATTTTGAAATGTGGCTGATGGTTGGCATCACAAATTTGAAAATCTATAACAGATAATATATTTACTCTAAGTTGGAAATAACCTTCCTGTCAGTAGAGTCAATCATTTCTAAATTACAAAATCTATTTTCTAATATTTTATGAACACTATTGGATTGCTTTCAGTTATTCCTTTTAGAAATTCAGTTTTTCTCCCCATAACTAGGTTGCCAACTGAATGACGTATGGTGATTTACATATTAATATATGGTTGTGGTAAACTTACATTTAATAACTTTTAAGAAACGTAGGTATAATTATTATATAGATATAAAATGCAATCAGCAAATAATTATGTACTAACTTGTGAAAAGCACTGAAGAAGTTGAACTGTTTCATTCTGATGAACTTTAACAAATTCATCATATAGGCTATTATAATAGCCTCCTAACTAGTCTCCTTGCTTCTATGTTTAATATAACATTCTATTCTTCACAAAACAATGATTGATCAAGCTAAAAAACATAAGCCAGATCATAGTATTCTCCAGCATAAAATCCTCTGATGATTTTCCATCAAAATTAGCACAAAATATAGAATCCTCACAATTGCCCATATTTACATCCTCCTGTCACTCCTCAAGCCTTATCCCCTCCTACTTCCCCAGTTTTTCAGTCTGCTTCTTAACTGTCTTCACTGTTATTCTTTAAAGCTACTAATTAACTTGACCATGGCAATTACTTCACAATATATATAAAATGATGTGCATTATAAAAAATAATGTGGTACAAAGTGCTATATATAGAGGTGCCTGAGTGGCTCAGTCAGTTAAGCATCTGACACTTGGTTTCTGTTCAGGTCATGATCTTGGGGTTAGAGGATCGAGCCCCATGTTGGGCTCCATGTTCAGCATGGTGTCTGCTTGAGATGCTCTCTCCCTCTCCCTCTGCCCCTCCTGCTCATGCTCTCTCTCTCTCTCAAATAAATAAATCTTTAAAAAGATACAATATATATGTCAATCACATCACAATAAGGCTGGGAAAATAATTTTTAAAAATAATTAAAACCACCAAAATGGCCATCACCAACCTTCCCCAACCCAACTTGTACTTAATGTTCTCCCTTCTCCCAGATATTCACATTATTATCTCCCTCTCTTCATTCTAATTTCTTCTCAAATATCATCTCTTCAGACACCGTCCTTAATGATTCTATTTAAATTATTAATCTCCATCACTTATATTCTTACGAAGCCTAAGTTTTACATGTTTTATGAGTAATTTCATTATATAAATTGTGTGTATATGTGTGTATATCTACATATATATATATTCATAAAGTTTATTGTTTGTCTATCTCGACGGTTTATAAATTCTATGTAGGTACTTTTATTTTCTGTTCACAGCATAAACAGGGTTTGTCACAATAAGAATTCAGCAAGTTTTTGTAGAACTAGTTAATAAATATGAATCAATTGAAATACGTCATGTAATCTATTTCATTTGTTTTATTCCAACAAATATCATTTGTCAGATACTATAGTGGAAATTAGTGATGATTGGAGCTCTATTCCCAGATAACATTACATACAGCCCTGCTCTTCTCATTGAGCAAGTGGGGCCCCTGTTTGAAGACCTTTACCTGAAGGGGCCCACACTTTGGAGTAGCTTCTTCAAAATTTTCTAATATTCTTCCAGTGTCTGGGGCTGGGGCTAGCAGAGCCAGGCAAAGAACAGGTGTCCTGTGGGTTTTGATCATGAAAACCCTCTGGTGCCTGGGACTAGCTATCTAGGAAGCCAAAACAGGGATCCTATCCCATCTTTTACCACTGATTGGTTTTCTGTCTTTTAATCACTCCCATTACCACATGTGACATTGACTAAATGTTTCAAGAAGCTCTGAGAGTAGTCCCTATAAGGGTTATTCAGTCCCTGTAGTCAGGTCTCATTTCTATGTGGTGGCCTAGCAAACAGTATTACTTTTGTGGGATTGTGTGAGATTGGGCTGCCAGAAGGATGCTGATCTGTTGATATTTGGTGACTTTCTTTTCTTTTCCTTTCTTTTTTTTTTTAAGATTTTATTTCTTTATTTGACAGAGACAGTGAGAGAGGGAACACAAGCAAGGGGAGTGTGAGAGGGAGAAGCAGGCTTCCTGAGGAGCAGGGAGCCCAATGCGGGGCTCGATCCCAGGACCCTGGGATCATGAACTGAGCCGAAGGCAGACACTTAACGGCTGAGCCACCCAGGCACCCCATTTGGTGACTTTCTTAATTTGGACACAGAACATATCCAAGGTCTAGGCTATCGACATTCCCATGGCCAACCATTGGTATTGAGCTTCTGTGTGGGCCTGTGGGTTATTCTCATCTCTCTGTGTTCCAATAGTAGTGCCTCCTCTAATCCAGAGTACTTCAGGGGAGTAAGGGTGGCAGCAGGCATCTTTTCTTTACCTGTGGCATCTTCATATTTGTAGTACTCCCTTATCCTCAGAAAATTTTCGAGATCTTTGCTCCACAACACCAATGAGTTCTTCTTATTGATAAGTGATAGACTTTTTTTTTTTTTTTTGCTTGCTCTTAGTTTGCCCATGGACATTTTGCCTATGCTCGTCACGGAGTGTGGAAGACAGGTGCAGTCAATGTTGGAAGTGCTCACATTCCAAAGTACAGTCATTAGGGCCCAAAGAATTCAAGAAAACACAAAGTTAGAAAATGTCTTGGTTCACTATTTTGCTATAAAATTCAAAACAGTAAGTTAATAGAGGCAACAAATGAGTTATTTTTCATATTTTCCTTCATTATCTGGGAAGATTTGCATTTGAGATCATCAATGAAACAGAGGAACACCTTTCGAAAGTGTCATTGGAAGCCAGTATTTACAAATGTTAGAATGCATATACAGAGTCAGAGTAATGATGTAGTAAGCATTCAATAAATGGAATCAAGTGACTTCAAGAGCCAAGAAGATCTATATTGTTTTAATAGACATAGATTCTGAAGAGCCAGAGCACTGGGAGTAATAACAGCATTGCTTCCATTGAGATTTGAACTTCTCCAGGAACAGCATATTTGATAATAAAGCACGGTGAAGACATATATTCCTGAATCTGAACAGAAGTACATGCTGCCTGGACATCACAAAATCTTCTCAGGTACAATAATTAGACATTAAACATTTCCTTTTTACTCAGTATTGTAAATCTTTATACATAAATTGTTATACTTCACAAGGCCCTATGGATTTTTTAATGCATTTTTATAAATTTGGTTATATTGACTTGATCCTTCAAAAATATTTGTTCAGGGCACCACAACCCCTAGGGAATCTTTGGTGGTAAATTTTGTCTTTAAATTCCAAAAAGATCTATAAGTACTGTGTCATTATCTTAATGGAAAAATGTGCAAAGTGCAATAACTTGGCGTTTGCTTTAAAGGGGTTTAGATTATATAGCTGGAATATATGTGCGTGCGTGTGTGTGTGTGTGTGTGTGTGTGTGTGTGTGTGTGGTGGAGTTGGTTCTGGGACTTTCATCTATCACTTATGATAATGCATCTTCTTCCATAGTTAAGAGAAACCAAATTGAGGGTTTAGTCAGCAGTTATGTACAGCCACCCCAATTATGCATGTAAGGACCTGAAAAATTACCATAAGGTGTGGCCATAGATGCTTGTGACTCATTGCAAAATGGGTTCAGGACTTCCTTTATAACCTGTATTCCATAAGCCCCTTCTCTAATCAACTAGCTATAATGGCATTTTACATTCCATGATATAAGTAACAGTTTAGACCCTGAACCTAGTAGATTTAAAAATACCTAGGTATCCTCTTTTCTTCAATGATGTTATTGTAGTATATGACTACTAGATCCCTTTAAGCAAAAATTAGAATATTTCTCTTACATATCATCCGTGATAGTGAAAGGCCTATTTAAGGGACCTTAACCTTCTTCTGAACCAATGACTTCTGAATCTTACTCACTGTCTCAAATATGCTAACTGGACAAAGATCAGTGAATTTTCACTGTGGCAATAAACATGAGCCTTTCATATACCAGTTCTTTATTTTTTTCTGGTTATACAAGACAATAAACAGCCTTGTTGACCGCCCATATAATTTAGTTTAGAATATAATTCAGTTACGCCCACTTCATAGATCCTGGCAAGACAAACGGTACCACTTGTCAATCTATTCTTGATGTCCATTATGGTAATTACAATTCATCTTGTTCCTGATGGTTGTTGCCACCTGGCCTCCAAGTGTCCAGAATTTCATCATCTTTATTGATGGCAGGGATCCCAATTCCATGCAAAACCTCTTTTGTCAACTCTGATCCTTGAGAACAGCCACCATGGAGGTCCTCAAGGATGCTGGTTGCCTGACAAATACTGTCCATACTGAAAGATTCTCTGGTCTTTTCTTAGGAAGTAATTAGGTGGTATATTCTCTGGTAACATATAGTAGACATGTTTAGCTGTACTTGTCTTCTGACCCATTCCTCAATACTCTGCCAGCAAGAACAGATATCCATACTTAATTACTGTAGGCTGTCATCATGCCCAAACTTTAAAGAGCAAAGTTTTAGAATCAGATTCAGATTTATTTGTCAGGATATTAAATTCTGAGGCACAACATGAGATTTATTTTATGTTAATCAATTCTTCCCAACCTAGTCTCATATTTTACCCACATCTTCCATTTCAGCACCCTCAAAATCCAAACCTTCCCAAGTTCCACTATTTCTGCCATTACATATTGGCCAATTGCCACGTCTCTTTTTTCATGGATGCCCCATTCAGGGGAAGCAGAGATAAGACATTAGTTATTGTCTAGAGACAATGAGAGAAGTCAGAAAGGGATATTTTGGAGAAAATGCATCATCTTCTAAAGAAATAGCCATATGTGAGTTCTTTGCATAGTCTTTAGGCAAAGAGAGGTTCCTTCTTCTAGAAATGAGAGTGTGACTTCTGCTGGTTTATACTGTTAGTGGAAGCTAGTCTCAGGCACATCCACCTAAATGTCCCCATCCCTGTTCTCAGGGTTTCACCCTTCTCTATTAAGACATGATTTTATTTTTCTGAGTTGTATCAAGGCTGTGTATTCAGTCTCCTTAGCAATTTTGCCACCTTTTTAATTAAATTGGCCTGATTATCAGCATAGTCTTTGCTGCAGCTGCAGGAGACTTTTTTTTTTTTTTTTAATACTATTCTGGAGCCCTTCACATTTTCACAGCATGCACAGAACAGAGAATTGGCTAACATGTACCTGTCAGTCCTTTTTAAAGGTTTTTACAGCCATTAACAAATCCAGGCAACAGACAGTCTTTATAATTACCATTTTCTCATTCCCTTCAAATGTTAGATTGCTTCTACATAAGTCAATTTTACCTCTTATTCCCTATTTCTTAATTCATAATAGGGAGACAGATTAGTAATTGTTATTCTACAGCATGCCAGGAGTTAATAGTACATACTTACACTGTTAATGGGGTCCTTGTGGCCACCTGATCAGGGACTGATCTAGTTCTAAATCCCATCCTGTAGGTTAACTTCCAAGGCCTCTTTCACAATTATATGGACTTGCTTGCAACTCCTAAAAGCAAAACCTTAGACAAGAATTTAGATGTGGTAGTTTACTTGAGAAGAAATCTCTTGACACAGAAATGAGGGAGATAGGAGGGTGAAAGAGAAAAGTAGAGAGAGTCAATAAAAGATGTCTTCTTCAACAAGTTAGTACTATGTACAACTGGAACTACCCCTCCTGGCATCCCCTAAATCACTATAGCATACACTTCTGTTAAACTCCTACAGACAAGCAGTCGTCAGCGTTTAACTCTCAACTCCCTACCCCACTGGTTAAAGAATAAGTCCCCACTAATCTTTGTGTGGACCCCTGTATGGAATAAGAAAACTTCTATGGTTTTGGAGACTGGGAAAATAGAGAAAATGATCTAGAAACTGTCATACTCAGCTGCAGCTCACATGAACTGACTATTGTTTGCAGCATCTCAGACATCTGCTACCAGACCAAGAATTTTACATACAAAGATTTCTAAACTTCCAAAGTACAATAGTCACTATTTTACACAAAATATTTCAAAGAAAAGAAAAAGGGAAGAGCTACTAAATTTATTTCTGAAGCTGGTATAATCTTTCAAAAATTAGGAAAGAACAAGAATAGAAAATTATACACTGATTTTGTTCATGAACATGGATAAAAATATTCTAAAGAAAACATCCAAAACAAATTGAATTTTGTCATGTGTTAAGAAAGGTGCTACCCTATGGTCAAATATACAATATCACAGAGCTGCAGGAACATTTCAACATTAAAAAATCTATCAGTATAGTTCAACATATTAACAAAATGAGGAAAATCCCACATAATTATCCTATTATATGCAGAAAAATCATCCAATAAAATACAATACTCAATCATGATTTTAAAAAAAACTACTTAGCAAATTAAAAATAGAGGATAACTTATTTAACTCAGTAAATACCCAGGTCAAAATCCCACAAAATACATGGTTTAAATTACTATTTAAGAAATATTTCATTAAAGACAAAGGCAAGTATTATAACTCCTGTTCCTTTAATAGTTTATTAGACATTCTAGCAACTGCATCAGTTAAAAATAGGAGTTACCAGATAAGTTATAAAGAAAGATACATATTTTTTCTTATTTGCAAACAATAAAGTTAATGGGGCACCTGGGTGGCTAAGTCGGTTAAGCGTCTGCCTTTGGCTCAGGTCATAGTCTCAGGGTCCTGGAATCAAGTCCGGTATCAGGCTCCTTGCTCAGCAGGCAATCTGCTTCTCCCTCAGTCTCTGCCTCAGCTCCTTACCCACTTGTGTTCTCTCTCTCTCACCCTCAAATAAATTTTTAAAAAATCTAAAAAATCTCAACTATATTCATCAGGAATGTCTAATTAGAAAATGCAGTGGACAAAAATTCATTCTAATAGTATAAAAACCTATAAAGAGTGAATCAAACAAATAATAGATGTTATATTACTGAAAAATATTATAAAGGACTGAATAGATGGAACTGAATAGAATAGAGCTGAATAAATGGAATGTTATAGCATAGTTTTGAAAGAGAAAATACAGCTTCATAAAGATGTCAGTTTTTCCCATATTATTCTATAAATCTAATGCAATTTCAATCAATGACCCAAAATAATCCTTGTAAAACTAAACAAATACTCTAAAATTCCTATGGAAATTTAAAATGTAGTAAAAGTTAAGAAAATACAGATAAATAGTTAAGATATGAAAGGATTAAATAAAACAAATTAAGACAGAATTAAGAATGTAGAGGGTAGTTGTTTTGAACTCAGAATAAAGAAAAACATAATTATAAATTTGATCAAATCATTCGATCTTTTCATAGGCGACAGGATATCATATATGACATTAAAGACCTATCTGAGGTTAGGAGAAGATATTTGCAACAGATAATTCACGAAGCATTGGCATAGGGAATGTACAAAATCTGCTGCAATTTGACCAAGGAAAGATAACAGAAATGAACAACAGATATGAAGGCATATCATAAGCAAGAAAATAGGCAATAGCATATGAATAATGCTGTTTTTATTCACCAGTTTTTAAATGTTAAGAAAAAATATTAAAACCAACCAAATTATACTATTTTGGATTGGTGAGGAACTCATATACTCCTGATGGAGATTAGCAAAATTAAAACTTTATGTACACTAAAATTCCTAAATTCTGATTGTAGGTGGAAGAAAGAAACCATGAAGAAACTTTTGTTTACATATACGAGAAAACAGGCAAAAGGATGACTATGGAAATATTTTTGATTGCAGGGAAAACCTAGAAAAGACTTAAAAGTGAAGACATAAATGAAGCATATTCATGTCATGCAATATATTTAGTTATATAAAGTTAAAAGTAATAAATCAGATATAAATATATATATGTATATACATCAAAATTAACTATGAATGAAAAAACAAATCCTTCATAATAGCTAACATATATCATTAATATAATTAAGAAATCTCTAAAATAACATATTGGTCATCAAATATATACTTAATAAAATCTTTAATAGCATAGCTTGGAAACAAAATAAGCAAAGCTGTGTTCTTTCGTGTCCATTAAAAAAGTAATGGGGGTGTAGGAGGCATTTGATATAAACCAGCTGAATAATTGTAGCCTTTTGAAGAATTTATAGTTCACTATAAAAAACAAAGAGAATAATCTAATTTTAATGTTTAGGCAGTGACCCACGTACTATGATATCAAGAAAAGAGCCAATATACAAAGCTTTGTGAAGTATGTGTAGGTGAACAAGTTGACATAAAAAATCCACCCCTCCTTTTTGACTTTTTGAGCCAATTGATTTCTTTCTTCACAGTTTTTCAAAGTCGTTCTAGCACCTCAATTCCTTCAGTGCAGGCCACCATTGGGTTCAGTTTTCAGTCAAACAATAGAGCAAGCAATAGAGATACCCCCAGTTTAGCTGCTCAAACTAATATGTATTAAATTCAGAATCTCTGGGCCATCCCACTGTGTCAATAATTGGGCTGAATCCACCAAGATTTTCCTTTCTCCTTTGTATAATAGTCTTACAATCCATTCTCAACATATTCCTTCAGGTTCCTACAAATATTAAATGGATAATAATCATGATCCCAGAGTCCTGGGATCGAGCCCCACATCAGGCTCCCTGCTGAGCAGGGAGTCTGCTTCTCCTTCTATCTCTCCCTGCTGCTTGTGATCTCTGTCTCTCAAGCTCTATTTTTCTCTCAAGTAAATAAATAAAATCTTTAAAAAAATGAAAATAAAAATCTTGGAATTCTTTTGCTGTATATAACACCTCATGTCCATTTATATCTTGGTGTATACTCACCTTGCTGTGTGGGTATTTTTTCTTTGGTGCTCTGCTGCTACTTGCACCCAGTTATGGATCTGGGAACAATGAGAGGTGATAAGGGTAGGTCTTATGGAGGATCCATAGTCACTGGAAAAATAATTCACTCATACTTGGTGATGATGTGTTTTAGATAGGAGACAAGGCTGCTTCTGATGGCAAGGGAAACTTGCATCCCTTGAAGAATGAGTAGAGTTTAACTAAGCTAATGAGTGGGGGAAAGAATTCTATGAGAAGCCAAACCACAGCAAGAGATCAGTGTATGAAAGAGCATGGCCAGAGTAAGGGACTTCCCATATAATTGAGTGTACAATAATATAGTAAAGCCTGAGGATGTACTGGTAGGAGTTAAAGGAAGGCCAGATCTCAAATGTCCTTGAAAATACGTAGGTTTTAGATTTTAGGCAGAGACCTTTTAAATATTTTTTTAGCAAAGGAAAGACATGATCATATTACAAATTTAGATGTAACACTGGATACAGTGTGAAGGATGGAATTGAGAAAGACAAAATGTACTATATGTCAGTATTATGTCAGTTCAAATTTTGATATTTCTGATGCTAATACCTGGAAATATATATTGCAAAAACAAGCATATATAATTAATCAAATGCAGTGGGGGAGATGTCACTTGCCAGTGGAAGCTTAAAATTAAGTAGCATTGTGAAAAATATACTAAAACAGCTGTTAAGACATCTCTTATTCTGAACCCATGTTTACTTTTTAAACTATTTGACTTTGAACATGTGACTAAAAAAAAAGTTATGTAGTGACTACGGTATGCCAATCTCTAGGCCACAGAATAGATACAGGAAGGAGACTCAGCTGAAGCCAAACTGAAATTCAGGATATAGCTATTTCTCAACTAGTGAGCTTGTAACATAGATTTTTGAGTAGACATGGGTTTGCTTGAAGAAGTGGAAAGAAGTTTGAGTATGTTGTTAAAAACAATGAATGGAGAGTGAATCCAAATGTCCATCCACAGATGAGTGGATATATATATATATATATATATATATATATATGGCAATATATATAGCATATATATATATATATGAGTGGATATGAGTGGATATATATATATATATATATATATATATATATAGCAAAGACACACAATGGAATATTATGCAGCTTTAAAAAAGAAGGAATTCCTGTCACGTATTGCATGAAACTCAAGGACAAGGGACAAATCTGTATGATTCCACTCAATAGTAAGTATACAAAGTAGTCAAAATTATAGAAACAGAAAGCTGAAAGGTTGTTGCCAAGGGTTGGGGGGAGGTGAGGGGTCACTAGTTTTAATGAGCATAGAACTTCGGTTTTAAAAGATGAAAAAAGTTCTAGACATCTGTTCACAACAATGTGAATATGCATAACAGTACTGAGCTGTACATTTAAAATGGTTAAGATGGTAAATTTAATATTATGTGTTTTTTACCACGATTAAACAAACAGAGAATGTAGTGTGGAATTTGTGCCCATGCTCAGCACAGCTGACTAATGTTGAGCCCTTGTACAGAAAGATTTTAATCCCTAGAAGCTGTGGATTATTTTCCTGAAAGATATTTGAGGCTCTGGATGAAATAAAACCTACAAAACGATGGGAAGACTAAGGAGCAGCAGCACTCATGGAGCTGGGCCAATTGATGGGGACATAGGATCCTTACAGCGGGCAAAGCAGTGGGGCACTGTCTCCTGCAAGCAGAAATATGAAGCTAGGAGGGAAAAGTGAATAGACTTTGAGATATTATTATATTTTGGATATTACTGTAATGGCAAAGAGGCTGAGCTTTGGACCCAGACTGCCGGGGTTCGAATCCTAGCTTTTCCGTGTATGACTTTGGGTAAATTTCTTAACTTCCATATTTTCCTTCGTGAAACATGGATTATCAGAGTACCTGTGCCATAAAATTAACTTAAACATTTTTTAAAAGAGAAAATGTGCGTGAAGCACTGAAAACAGTGCTTGGAACATATGTAAATCTCAGCTAGTACTAGTTTCACTTATAATCTTAATCAGGGAGTCTTGAGTTAAATGGGTAGTAGTAAGATATTAAAAAGTCCATGTTTTTAAGGGACTCAGATTAATCCTAGAGAATGACATTTAACAATCAAGTCTTTTTTCTCTTTTTGCCTTTCTTTCTTTTTTTTTTTTTAAGATTTTATTTATTTGACAGAGAGAGAGAGACAGCCAGCTAGAGAGGGAACACAAGCAGGGGGAGTGGAAGAGGAAGAAGCAGTCTCCCAGCAGAAGAGCCCGATGTGGGCCTCGATCCCATAAGGCCGGGATCACGCCCTGAGCCAAAGGCAGACGCTTAACGAAGGAGCCACCCAGGCGCCCCCTTTTTCTTTTTTTTAACAATCAAGTCTAATACAATTAGATAGAAGATATAACAAAGACAGAGATAAGGACAATGAGAGGGAGTGTGAAAAGACTGTATTTTAAGTCTTTTTGAAATGTCTCTTCACAATAAAGACAGCAATTCATCAAGGACAGGAAGGATGAGTAAGGTTTGCCAGAGGACCAGTGGTTTAAAGGTAAAGTGGCTTTACATTTCATTTGTATTAGGAAATGTTGTGGAGTTACCTACGTTGTAATTGGACTTTAAAATGTAGGAATGAGGGAAAGAGTGGTAGAAATGTCAGAAAGCGGACTATGTTAGTACTTCTCAAACTTTAATATGCATTAGATTCACCTACAGAATTTTCGAAATACTCAGTTGCAAAAATTTCTCCCTCCTTTAGGAGAAGCTGATTTGGTAGCCCTGGAAGAAATCCAGGCACTCACACAGGTTCTCTGATCTCCACAAAAGTTTGTGAACCATAGCTGTGGACCAGTGGCTCTTAAACTTTGGCATATGTCAAGTTCTCCTGCAGAGCTTTTAAAACACAGATTATCACACTGTCCCAGGCTTTCTGAGTCAGTACATTTGGATGGAGCCTGGAGATTTTCATTTCCAATAAATCCTGTCTGGTGATGTGAAGCTGATGTGGGGCCCATATTTCAAGAACTACTACTATGGGCCGTTTATTTACAACTAGCTTCGAAATCTGCAGCAGAAACACAGAGGATCTTTCTCAAAATATCTACATTTAGGCCCCTTTACTTCCACTTTGTCCTAACCGCTGCCCCTACCTCACCCTCCCCTTTACTTAAAATATGGCCTAGCATAGGAGATGTGTTTTGAAAGCACTTTCTAGGTTGAGTTATTACAGAATCAAATGTGATATCATAACTAAAAGTGCTTTGAAACTGCAAAGGGCAATATATATGAAAGATACTAATTTTGTTTCTAACTCAGTACACCAAAACTGCTCAACACAATCTCAAATTCAGAACAACTCCTGTGTGGTCCAAGTTTCCAAGCTGTATATTTAGAATGAGAAGGAAAAACAATTTTAGAAAGGAACAACATAAATTCAATACATTTTAGAAATTGTTATTGAATATCTATTCTTATGCCCATTTCTTTAAATGTTCGTTTGTACCTTGCATTCTGGGTTAGTCAGTGAACAGCAGTATTTGATAACTATGTGCCCTTGTGTGCCTATGTGCCTGATACTTAGAAGTACTTTAGTCCAAAACATATTAGGCCGTGAGTGTGCTTAGTAAAGTGGGAATTGTTTCCACAGGTACTAAATGATAAAATATTGATGGAAAAATAGAACTAGCTCACATTCTGTAATCATTATAAAGAGTTCAATGGAAGAAAAAGGGGCAAAGATTAGCTTTCCAAATATTACCTACTGAATAAAAGCAATCTCTCCATGATAAATTGAAGAAGGTAATTGTGGGGTAGCATAAGTGCTTTCTTCAGAAACCCTTCCCTATAAAATGACGATATATGGTGAACTCTTACAAAAAGTGTCAGCTGGAGATGGTCATTGTATGAAGTTATTATTATCCTTTTTCAAGTTCTAGAAAAAAATAAAATAAATACAAACAACTCCTTATAACTTACTATGAATACATTGTGTAAAAAATTTTAAAAAATGAAATAACCATTACAACAAAAACAACTGGTTTTGGTCAATTCTGTCATTAAAACTGTATTATAAAATGACATTCAAAATATATTTTGGAGAAATGTAAATCACTCAATATTGTCTTTGCTTTATAAGGATTTTCGTATCTACCTTGGATACGTTAGAGTCAGAAAAGAGTCGAGTAGGAGCGGAAATAGGCAAATACTTAAAGAACTGGAGGTAGGCAGGGGACAGTGGAGTTTTTATATTCTGTCACTAATGAATTCTCCCTTATAATATTTTATAAGTTTTATCTTGTTTTTTTTTTTTTGTTTGTTTGTTTCATTTTTGTTTTAAGCCTTAAAATGTTAAGGCTGTAAATGTGTTTAATGAATATTAGCCGTTATTTGAATACGAGCAAATATATGGTCACTAGGATGGTTAAAACTCAAAAGTGAATAGGTGTCATTACTTTGCTTTTAAGATTAATTTCAGTTGCAGGGTGCCCAGGTAGCTCAGTCAGTTAAGTGTCTGCCTTCAGCTCAAGTCATGATCCCACAGTCCTGGGATCAAGTCCTGCATTGGGCTCCTTGCTCAGCAGGGAGCCTGTTTCTCCCTCTGCCTGCTGCTCCCCCTGCCTGTACCGTCTCTCAGTCAAATAAATAAATAAAATCTTAAAAAAAACTAATTTCAGTTGCAATCAGACCTAACCAGAAGTCAACACCTTTCCAGACTTGAAACTCACTTTGAGATAGATGAAGTACAGTAATTAAGCTGATGGCTTAGTTCCTGCATCTTAAGGAGGCAAAGATCAGGTGAACTATCAGGAAATAAGGAAGCCAGAGCAGCTAGAGCATAAACCATTCCAAAAGATTACAGATGTGAAAGTAAGAATAAGTGCAACTGGATTAAATCAGTCATCTAACATGAGTAACTACTGGCAACTATCTCTAAGAGAAATGAGCTAAATGACAAATTAAAGTGTCTGGCAAGATATTTTTGTTATGATCTTCCTTTAAAATTATTTGCCACTTTCTCTACGTCTTCTTTAGACAATAGATTATTTACACGTGTTATATATATAGTGACGTCATGAAAGTAACCTCTTGCTAATTTACTTGCCAATATTTACTTGCAAATATATTTGCCAAAAAATGTTAGTGGTCATATAGCACAACTTTGACCCCATTTCTGATTTCTGGTTTATAGAGAATATGGATTAGTCTTCCTTCAGCAACACAGAACTCATCACTTGAAAAATTCACAGGGTATATTCTTGAATGGATTGTCATGCTATATCAAAAGAAGGTCTGAGACTGTGCTCTTTAGAGAAGATAGTCAAAAAGAGCAACAATTCAACTCTAAATTCTTCCTTCAGATTGAAGTAGATTAGCAGAATATTGTGTACTTAGATAAAAAGTGGATAGTTCCATACAATATCCTCTCTGAGGTCCTTTCTAATGTTACATCCTTTGCTTTTGCTAAATTCTGTTGTAAGAAATTGCCATGTGGAAGTGAGTTTGTCATTCATCACAAAGCTGTTGTAAGGAACACGGAACACTATATTTCTTATATAAGATTCCAAGTGAAAATTTTCTTTTAGGATTTAATTCTGGCAAGAATTTTTTTCAAATAAGTAACATGTTTTCTAAAGAAAAATTCCTATGTAACTTTTCCCCAAAGAAAAATAGCTGAATGGCCAAGAGAATATATTGTAAAGACTGGCTCTATCAGAGAAAAATAAATACCATATGATTTCACTCATATGGGGAACTTAAGAAACAAAACAAATGAACAAAGGAAAAAGAAAGAGAGAGAGAGAGACAAACCAAACAAGACTCTTAACTATAGAGAACAGATGGTTACTAGAAGGAAGGTGGGCGAGGGGATGAGTGAAATAGGTGAAGATTAAGAGTACACTTGGGGGGGCGCCTGGGTGGCACAGCGGTTAATCGTCTGCCTTCGGCTCAGGGCGTGATCCCGGTGTTACGGGATCGAGTCCCACATCAGGCTCTTCCGCTATGAGCCTGCTTCTTCCTCTCCCACTCCCCCTGCTTGTGTTCCCTCTCTCGCTGGCTGTCTCCCTCTGTCGAATAAATAAATAAAATCTTTAAAAAAAAAAAAAAAAAAAGAGTACACTTGGGGTGCTTGGGTAGCACAGTCCTAAAGCATCTGCCTTCGGCTCAGGGCGTGATCCCGGCGTTCCGGAACGAGTCCCACATTGGGCTCCTCCGCAGGGAGCCTGCTTCTTCCTCTCCCACTCCCCCTTGCTGTGTTCCCTCTCTCGCTGGCTGTCTCTCTGTCACATAAATAAATAAAATCTTAAAAAAAAAAAGAGTACACTTATCAACAATGAGCATTGGATAATGTATAGAGCTGTTGAATGTTAATTACTCTGGAATTAAAAATAAATAAATAAAAACTTTAAAAAAATGATTGGCTCTATGGGCTTCTATCCTAGATGTGACCTAGGTAAGGGTTTATGCTTAGTTTTGTTTTTTAACCTTTTATAAGGCATAGTATCAACTTGTTTCCACCTGTGCTTGCTTGCTGAGGAGGAAATTCATTTTTTTAAAAAAAGAATATGGCTTCTGGCATTTTCTTAACTCCTCTTATTAATTAGTTAGGATCAACTTATACTACTGTACTGAATTATTGGTATTTTCTAGATTAGACTCCTCTTCCCTTTTCCCCTATCCTCAATATTATTCCTTACCACAAACTCACAAAGTTTGTTTCAGATATTGTCAAATCAAGATAGCAATAAAGACAATAATTCATAGCATTATATACTATTAAAAAGCGAGGCTAAGAAGAAGATATAGGAGTTATTTAAATCCAATCACTTGTTAGAATCCTATCCAGAATATCTGTATCATGTGGCTGTTCACCCTATGGGATTACATCTCCTAAGGCTGGCTGCCCAATTTACATTGTTGTAACTCTGTATAACCTACCCACTATTATAGTTATATCACTTTGGAATAGATAAAAAAATGCCACAGAGCAGTCTTTAAGACATTAAAAGGTAGTTATTTTCTACATGAGGAAGCTAATGGATTAATGGACTAACTTGTTTTTTCATTTTTTGTTTTTCTGCTCAAAGATAGAAATTCATGGATATAGGTTTTTACTTTGGGCGTCTGCAGTCTTCCTGTCCACTCTTATGTTTGGATGCCTTTAGGAAATGTCCCACAGTGGATTTTATTTCATTAATTTTTTACTTAAGATTTTTGGTATCTTAATAATATGTACTTAAAATTCAGAGCACCAGACTGATAGTTTATATTAATCTAATAAAAAAATACATTACATAACTTTACAAAACAAATGAAATAGCTATTTCTGAAAGAAACTTATTTCACACAGAGAAGATGATTTTGAAGGGAACTATTGAAAAGATAAAGGAAGCAGTTTTATTCTGAAATTAATAATTTAAAAATACATCCAAGTGAATTCTATATTAATATTTTCTTTGTTTTATATCTAAATTTTTTGTAAGACCTACAGCAGGATTTCACTAGAATTTAGTATAATTTCCTGTGCAGGTAATATGTACGTAGTATGGTAGACACGTGCCCAGAGATACCTGAGATGGGGTATAATGATATCAATTATGACTTTAGAGAATTTCAAGTAGCCGTATTTTTTAAGTCTAGAAAGCTAGACTTAGACTACCTTTAAATCATAACATTGTGTGTATTATCATCTCCATGAGTGTTTCCAGCAGACATTTATCAACCACATTAGCTGTGAAAGGAAGTTGGCAAAAATACTGACCATGACGCTCAAGGAAGAAAATCCAGGGAAGAAAATAATGTTTCAGTCATCTTCAGACCTTTGGGCCTATGGCAGCTGGAATCTAAATCATGTCCAAATCCTACCTGCTAATGGGGAGTGGGTTCCATATATACTTTCAGGCTTTGTCCTTGATTAAAAATTTGTTCTTAATCCCAGACTGTATTAATTATCGCTCAAGTCAGGTAGGGCTGAGGGACAGGCAATAGGCTTAGATAAATCAGGAACTCAGACTTTAATCCAAAACTGACAAACCAAACCCAATTTCTTGCCATGCTTCATGTTGTGCTTTTTTGTGCTATATCCTGGCTATATCATATTGGCACCAAAACTTCATTATGTCTAAAGTAATGAATAATCTTCCCCACCCTTTTCCTTCCACCACTTGCCTTTGTTTTAAGTGTCTGCTAACTTCCACATTTTGCCCCATCAGAAATCCTCTCTCTCTCTTAAAACTTTGTATCCAAGAGATCACCAAATACAGTAATTTCTATCCTTTAAATATCCTTAAATTTATATATCTTTTTCATTCTTTCTTTCTTACCCATTTAGTGCTAGTTATCATCCCTCATAATTTTTTTTCTTACTATATTCTGCCTCTAGTCTTTGTCTACTTCTGTCAACAGAGATATCATCCTACAACATCTATTTTTCTACATAAAATCTTACAAAATTTTCTTGTTTCCTAGTGTAAAAACACATGTAAGAGATGGTTACAATAATTAGTTTGACTATAGTAATAATTTCACTAGATAGACAGATAGATGATAGATATGTTGTATACTTTAAATATATACAATTTTTATTTAAAAGTATATATGCTTGATGAAGCCTTTTATAACGAAAAAAATAAAAGATAATGATCCTGATGAAAAAAATAATACTTCTAGGATAGCAACATTTTCTGGTCTAGCCCCTGTAGACTTTTCTAGCATAATTTCCCATTGTGTTCTCTACAACTTTGCTTTGATTGAGTAATCCCTGCCTATTTGATATTTCCAAGTACACTACCCTTTCTCATACCTTGTTGTTTTTACATATGCTATTAACTCTCTTAAGAAAGATCTTAATCCCAATTCTTGTTGCTTTATGAATCTTTTATCTCTTCTTTCAAGTTCTAATCCATGTATCACTTTTGAGTATCTGTCCTGAATATCCTCTACCTTCAAGAACCCCACTCCCCACTAGGATCCCTGGGACATACCCACAAACAAGCAGTTAGGCACTCCCCCTTCAGTGTTTATTCTTTTAGTAAAGACATTGCTAAATTTGCATTTTTGTAAGTGTGTTTTCTTCACAACCCTAAATTCCTTGAGGGCTGAAATCATGCCTTATTAATATTTCTATCCCCAGGTCCTAGCACATAATGGGTTTTCAATTCCTTTCTCATGTTTTCCCCTCTCTAATCAATTCCTGTGGAAGGTACAGATTTGGTCATGTTATTTCACAACTTAAAAAGCTTCATTAAACCTTCACCATAACAGATACATTCTAAACTCCTTAGCATGACATAAGATATCCTTCAAACTTTGGCCTCAATATAATCTCCCCTTACTCTCAGCACACCTAATATATTTCCCCAATATACCATCTGCTATCCAAACTCATATTTTTATTCATGCCATTCATCTTGTCTTCTTCATCTTTACATTGTGAGCATCTAGAAAGTTGCTTAGAAAATAGGGATGCTAAATAAGTACTTGTTAAAAAATAGAAATAAATGAAAGATTGAATATATTAACTTGTTCTAGACTATATACATGTTAACATTGAGTAGCTATAACAATACATTTCCACTTTGAAACTGACAACTCACCACTTCTATGGAATTGAAATTTTGACAACACTGGCAATTTTACCATAGGATCCTACAATAATGAGGGAAACACATAAATCATGAAGTGAAAAATGCTTTTCTCTTTTGAAGCACCTATGAGTTTTCAGGTGATTCAGGAGCATTTGATTTAGTTTCAAGAGTTAAGTTATCTTTTAGCCTAAAAAACATAATATTTCTTATCATGATTTTTCTCTGACATCTTATAAGTGGAAGAAGTGAATTTATGGCTTGTTTAATTGAAACAACAAAGAAGTAAATGTTAGTGTATTTTAAGTACAAAATGTAATACTATTTTTCTGTGTAACAGCATTAACTATAGTATTGAATTATTATTTTATTATGTAATATTATATTTTTAACATTATATTTATTTATTTGAGAGAGAGAGGAAGAGAGAGCATGAGCAAGGGGAGTGGCAGAGGTAGAGGGAGACTCCCCACTGAGCAGAAAGCCTGATGTGGGGCTCGATCCCAGGCCCCTGGGATCATGACCTGAGCCGAAGGCAGACGCTTAACTGACTGAGCCACCCAGGCATTCCATTGTCACATATTTCTAAGTCATAGTCCTAATACATACAAATTCACTACAATGGACATCTACTATTTGTCACCTAGCATCCATTCCCCCTCCATGCTTGTCAAAACATCCCTTCTTCATTCATCACACCCTAATTCTATGAACAAGTCCATGTTTTTAAACAATGAGCACATTTCCTTGGTGATATGAATGACTCAGGTTTAGGCACTTTCCCTCATACAGCATAATGAGTAAATTCTAGAATTTTTGCTATCTTACAGAATTACTATTTCTGTGTCTTAGTGATAGAACTGATTCCTAACTTTAATGAGCATATTTGTCAGACATACAATGGCAAAGAAAAAGAATACTTCACCAAATGTTTTACATAATATAAGAATGTTTGTTCACATTAATATTTTAACAGTCTGAAAATTGTTGCTCTGCATTTGTTGACTTAGAAGGGTCATCTAAATTTTTGAGAAACAAATTTGTCAAACTATAAAGGATAATGAAAAATAATGCACACACCAAAACTTTTCCTAATATTAATATAAATGAGGGATGACTGGGTGGCATAGTCAGTTAAGCATCAGACTCTTGGTTTCAGCTCAGGTGATGATCTCAGGGTCCTGGGATCGAGCTCAGCATCAGGCTCTGTGCTCAGCAGGGCATCTGCTTGGGATTCTCTCTCCCTCTCCCTCTGACCCACCCACTCATGCTCTCTCTCTCTCTCTAAAACAAATAAATAAATCTTTTAAAATATATTATTATAGATGATGCAATAAACAAAACACTACAAAGCTCAAGGAAGAATTGATTCAGACCATATTTAAGTGAGATAATTAAGAGCATTTTAGATTAGAAATACATATAATGCTTGTATGTGCAAGCAAATCTATAGTATTAAACAATGAAGTCTAACTGTTCATGTGTTTTTTTGTTTTTGTTTTACCATCAATAATATTTAAATCATCTTCATGGCATGTGATTTTTTTATTTCTAAAATCATTCATTAGGAAATTACACACATATCTCTTTAATGTATTTTTACATATAATGCTGGACATATTAGAATATCACTAATGAAGTTTAAGAATACAGACAAGTTTTCCTTTCACAAATCAATAGGACAGAATTTAAATTATTGAAGGAATCCCCCAACTCTTATTCCAAATACAAATGACTTCCTACATGTGTTTCCATTAAATAAGCAGGCTCTTAATAAGTGGTTAAAAATTATCCTAGCCTTGGGGCACCTGGGTAGTTCAGTAGCTTAAGCATCTGCCTTCAATTCAGGTCATGATCTCAGGGTCCTGGGATCAAGCCCCCATCAGGGTCTCTTCTCAGCGGGAAATCTGCTTCTCCCTCTCACTCTCCCCCTGTGCGCTCTCTCTCTCTCTCAAGTACATAAATAAAATTTAAAAAAAAAAGATATGAACAGACACTTTTCCAATGAAGACATACAAATGGCTAACAGACACATGAAAAAATGTTCAACATCATTAGCCATCAGGGAAATTCAAATCAAAACCATATTGAGATACCACCTTACACCAGTTAGAATGGCAAAAATTGACAAGGCAACAAATAACAAATGTTGGAGAGGATGTGGAGAAAGGGAAACCCTCTTACACTGTTGGTGGGAATGCAAGTTGCTACAGCCACTTTGGAAAACACTGTGGAGGTTTCTCAAAAAGCTAAAAATAGAGCTACCCTATGACCCAGCAATTGCACTACTGGGTATTTACCCCAAAGATACAGACGTAGTGAAGAAAAGGGCCATATGCACCCCAATGTTCATAACAGCATTGTCCACTATAGCTAAATTGTGGAAGGAGCCGAAATGCCCTTCAACAGATGAATGGATAAAGAAAATGTGGTCCATATATACAATGGAATATTACTCAGCCATCAGAAAGAATGATTACCCAACATATGCAGCAACATGGATGGGACTGGAGGAGATTATGCTAAATGAAATAAGTCAAGCAGAGAAAGAGAATTATCATATGGTTTCACTCATTTATGGAACATAAGGAATAGCAAGGAGATTGGTAGGAGAAGGAAGGGAAGAATGAAGGGGGGTAAGCAGAAGAGGGAATGAACCACGAGAGACTATGGACTCTGAGAAACAAACTGAGAGTTTCAAAGGGAAGAGGGGTGGGGGATTGAACTAGGCGGGTGATTGGTATTAAGGAAGGCATGTATTGCATGGAGCACTGGGGGTTATATGGAAACAATGAATCATGGAACACTACATCAAAAGCTAATGATGTACTGTATGGTGACTAACATAACATAATAAAAAAATTTTTTTAAATTTAATAAAAGAAAATTATCTTAGTCTTATTATTTTTTTATGTTGGAAGTAAAATATTTCCTATCAATCTCTTTCTTCCACATTTAAATTCTATTTCTGATTTTAAACTGAAGATCAGTTTCATACCTCCACTGGGTGATTATAGGGTGAAGTATTTAATTTTTGTTTTCCTGCACTGTCACGTCCTGGTCTTTAATTTGAATTCTAGCATCTTGCAATTCCCATCTAATTGCTTCCCTAGGTGCTACTATTCCTGTGCTATTGTTTCCGTAATTCCTAGATTGTATTTTATTCTCATCCCTTATAACAGATGCCCTTTGGATATTAACTCCTGCCCCTCCCCAGGGTCCAGGACTGAAACTGCTGCTTGGATTTTTTCTCATCAAACTTTGCATGGAGAAATTCTGGCTCTATCCTCTCCAGTCCTACCACTTCCATTCCTAATATAATCTGATGCCTCAGTTTTTGTAATATAATAAAAGACTTGGTAGCAGCATGGATGAAATATGCTTGAGGTACACTTAAAATAATGCATATAGAGAACAGAAATGAGTAGAGAATAGAGAACAGAAATGAGCACTTAAAGAACATAAACATTTAAGAAGTAGAGAGATGAAGAGGAGTTGCCAGAAAGATCTCAGAAAACTAGGTATTAAAATCAACATAAGGACATGAATTAACCCTAGGAATGAATCTGAAGAAGTAAAACAAGGTACACCATACCAGACAATTCAGAAAGATAAATAACACAAAGAATAAATTGAAAACTTGGACACTTGGATTTTGGCAACTAAAATTGGTAATCTTTGGTAAGCTTTGAATTAGTGGCTCTTAGAGGCAGTACATAATGGTAATCAGTAGACTCCAGAATCAGACTGCTTGAGTTCACCAACTCTACCATTTACTAGTTTTGTGACCTTGAGCAAGATACTTAAATTGTAAGATCTTCATCTTCTATACATGCAAAATTAGTATCAGATGAGTGATTTTCTTATATGGTATTGTTTTATATGAGTTAATATATGTGAAAACTTAGAACAATGTCTGGCACACGACTATATAAATGTTGGTGTACTTGGATATACACTACTCAGTTTCCCCTTCAAGGAAAAAATTGTTGACCTAGACTCTAGGAGAGCCATTCAGGGCCAACTTTTAGCCATTATCCCCTCCAGAAACCACTTCAGTTACAGAGATTCACCTCACCCCAAGTTGTGCTTGATCAAGACCCAACCATTTCAGCCCAGTACAGAGGTCCCTGATGGCTATGTTAGCTCAACTTCTACCATGGGATAGGCTGAGGCTGTTAGTCCAATCCTGCATCTTTCTTTTCTTTCCCATAGGGGTGATTCAAATGGCCCTCTTTCTCTAAACTTCTTGAATAGTAAGTAATCTTTGCTTCAGAGTCTGCTCCCAGTGAAACTCAAACTGTGACATGAGTGTAGTTTGCTTTTAAATTTTTGTTGCATGGATGGATAGCATCAGATGGCAGTAATACCACTGGATTTTTTTATGCTTTGTATTTAATGAGACTGTTTTATTAAAACTGTATTAGTGTGAGCCCTAAATGAGGTTTTGAAAGTGAATTTATTTTCATATTTATAACCATAGTAACTTCCAGAGAGTTTGCACAATAAATAAAATCCACTTATCAAATGAAACTCTTAAAAGACAATCTACAAAAAAAATTAGCTTTTAAAAAATAATCCTGTTGATTTATAGGTAGTAGAAGGTAATTTATACATAATATAATTGATCACCTATATTAAACAATAACCAATATATCATGTATCCTTACATGCTAAAAAGATGATTTATTTTTGGTAAATTAAAATGACAGACCCAAATGTTGTGTACAAATCAATGTTATGCTCATTGAGAGGAACATGGCATTAAAAAATGGAATTGGAAGAATCCATAGAAGCTAGAAATATACTAAACAATTTAAGGCTTCCATAGCAACAGGAATGGGCAATTTTGGTGTAGGGGATTTCCAACATAAAGAAAAAAAATACAAACCCATGGAGACTGAGTTTTTATTTTTACCTCCTGAATAACAAGGTCTAACTTAAAAATCTCTTTCTGTTCCCCTAAACCTCTGTCAAGGCCCTCATTTTTTTTTCTGTAATTTCTAACTTCTTTTAGTAAATGCCTGAGTTCAAATACTTGTGAGAACTATATACTAGTAAGTTTTGTGTAAAGGGAAAAAAGCACCAGAAGGTGAATGGGAGATAATTTAGTGCTTATCTTCTATCAGTTCTCCTTCTAAGGAGGACTGAGGGCAAAACTGTAAACGGCTCTAGATTACAAGAGTGATTTAAGTTAACCATTGGAAGATTTCCCTGGTGGGCAATGGTTGTTAAACATTTGAATAGATTTCCAAAAAGAGAATAAAGGGGACAACTGTAATATGTCTACATGATATTGCCAAATGCTGGCTGAACAACAGTTCTTGCCTAATGAAAAACATGCATGCCTGTGTGTGAGAGAGACAGAGGCAGAATGTGAGTGTGAATGTTGGGAGATGCATCTCAAAACTCTGCCAATCCTTATTGTGTTTATTATTTAATTTCTGATATGCAGGCTATGTTCCTTGGAAAAAAAGTAACAAAACAATAAACATTGATTAAGACCACTTAATGTTGGTCAGTTTAAAAATATTTTAATATTAGCTTCAAAAATTATTTTAAGTATACTTACATTTTATTTTAAATATCTGGAGCTAAATTCAACTTTGCTATTATGTAAATGAAAGCAATGCTTTTCTAAATAATGCCTAGTTATTAAAACATTCTGTTTTCGTGGAGTTTTTAAAAATGCATTTCCTCCCCAAATCCATATTTATAAAGGATTACTGCTCTAGAGATATTTTCTATTACTTTGGGCAAAGAGGGGCTGAAAAGTGAGTTAAAATATTAATAATGAGGGGCGCCTGGGTGGCACAGCAGTTAAGCGTCTGCCTTCGGCTCAGGGCGTGATCCTGGCGTTCTGGGATGGAGCCCCACATTGGGCTCCTCCACTATGAGCCTGCTTCTTCCTCTCCCACTCCCCCTGATTGTGTTCCCTCTCTTGCTGGCTGTCTCTATCTCTGTCGAATAAATAAATAAAATCTTAAAAAAAAATTAATAATGAGGGAAAATAAATTATCTGAATCAGATTTTACTTTAACATTGAGCTTTCCAGGTTCCGTGTAGTGTCTTTTAACCAAGCTCACTATTACATTCATTCTGCCTAAAAACTGATTGATATTCCATGAGGCTGGAGAACAATTTAAGAAGCATATGCTGTGCTGTTTTCAGAAACACTAACTGTGGCCCATTCTCTTTAAATCAAATTTCCCTTGCTCAGGATAGATTACTTCCTTGCAAGTTTACTAAACTTCATGTATTTGGACTCCCAGCAACCAAAAAACCCTCTAGCTGTATGCTTTATGACATCATTATTGGTTTACTAAGATAGGAGTATAAAAAATATCTTTTAAATAAATTATAATGAAAAATTTGGAAAACATCAATTGGATTTTAAAAGGAAAACATGGGGTTCTTTAATGCCAATGCAATAAGATTTAGCTAAGAAAATGGGGTGAGTTCTTTCTTCATAGTTTTTAGAAGGGTAATCAGGAATGAAATAGCAATTCATTAAAAAATCAGAACTAATTTTCTAGGGGAGAAGAGTACACACAGAAGCCATTATAACTCTTTATAAACTTCTAAACCAGCAAATAAAGAAAATACTCAAGAATAGATATTATCTGCTGAAATTCTAAAATGCATTCAGCATTGGGCGCCTGGGTGGCACAGCGGTTAAGCGTCTGCCTTCGGCTCAGGGCGTGATCCCGGCGTTATGGGATCGAGCCCCACATCAGGCTCCTCCGCTATGAGCCTGTTTCTTCCTCTCCCACTCCCCCTGCTTGTGTTCCCTCTCTCGCTGGCTGTCTCTATCTCTGTCGAATAAATAAATAAAATCTTTAAAAAAAAAAATAAATAAAATAAAATAAAATAAAATAAAATGCATTCAGCAAATACAATGTTCAGTAAAATATATGTAAAAACTTTGTTTCTTCTGAGGTAAAGGAGATTATTAAAAACAAGAAGAAAAACTCTCTAAACTTTATTTAAAAATTGAAATCTGGTTGATTATCAAAACACTATAGAACTGTAAGCAATAAATTCCATAACTATAAAAAAGAATTTACTAAGAGATTTAGGTTATAAACTTATTAATTGAGATTAATTTGATGAACCTCATATCATTTTTCTCTCATTTCTCCATTCATTTTTCCTTCCCCTCACCCACCACCACCATACAACTAACTCATAAATACTTACTAGCAGATGGCCAGGCTAGGTATGATTTGTTCTATATATTTATCCTGAGGACAAAGCAATAAGAAAACAAAAACAAAAATAAAATAGATTTGAGCAAAATTGCCATTCTTATCACTCTAAAATGTAGTGAATGTTGCATAAGGAAAACTGAATCTAGTATAACTGAGATATCTTCCCTTCCTTAATACTTTTCCTAAAATTAAGTTTTACAAGTTCTGCCCCTCCCCCCCCCACACTCATTTCTTTATTTGAGGATAGTTTCTCCTGGATGGAAAACTTTTTTTTCTTCCCCAAACCAGCATTCTTGGACTGCCATTACTTTGACACCTACTTTAGTCTGATTCAATTCATTCATTTGATCAAATTGTACTGAGTATTGATGAAGTGCCAGGTAATGTGCTAGTTCTAGAACTGTAATTCATGGCTTTCTTTCAAAGATCCAAGGTCTACTGTGTGGCAAATACATTAATATACAATAACACAATCACAAGGGAAGATGCAAGTGCAAGTGGCTAAGGAAACATTCAGAAAAGAAACTGAAGCAAGGCCAAGTCCTTGAAAGTATCAAAAAGGAAGTAAAGCTGATCTCAATTTTGAAGGATATGAGGAATTAGTCAGGGTAAATATATAAAAACACTAAGTCAGAAAGAGGGGGCTAAGGAGGCAGGCACCAGATCTCCCAAAGGTGAAGGATATGCCAAAGCTTAGAGTAAATCTGGATCAGAGTTTTTCTGGGACCACAAGTAGTTAACTATTGATGTAACTTAGTGCAATGTACACAAAGTTGATGGACGATGCTGAAGAGGTAGGTACAGACTGAATCTTGCTTTGAACTCTGTGACTTAGGAAATAGGGAATAATGGGAGAATTTTAGGCGGGGATGTGATATGATCATGACTCCATTAGAAGTGTGACAAATGGTTTGGAAGGGGCAAAGGTGATGAAGAGATTATTCCCTGTATCAATTGTAAGTCCTTATTAAACTGCATAACTATTCTGAGTCTAGCTTACTCATCTAAAAATAAAAAGGATAATAGTGGCTACATTTCAAATTTGTTATGAAGATTAGAGAATACATATATAAAGCAGCTAGTATCTAGTGACAGAAATCTATTAGGCACTTATTAGGTAGGTTCCCTTCACCAGCTCCTCACCTCTGGAAAATTAGTCTTCAATTCTGTAAGGAAGATGGTTTTCCTCTATAAGATAACTCCCCCCAGCACCTCCCCCCCCCCCATCTAATGACAACCCACTCCTTCACATGAGCAAAGAATGAAGAGGTAGCTCTCCTGCTGGGCACTGATTAGCATGTATATTTATGTGCTTAGAAAAGAAAACCATGTCATTTTTAAATAGCTATCTCAAAGGCAGATCATAATATTGCATGCATTATACAGCTTGAACTAAAATCCAGGCACAAAGAGTGATTTAAAAAACCCTAATACTGCCATTTTGCCATTCAATTACAAAGGCAGCATATCTGCTAGGTCCATGCCAGTGAACAATGCTTGCTAGCACTAAGCAGATCTAAATATATATTTTTACAGGTGGATAGATTGTTAGTTTCCAAGTCAGCTTGTCATGGTGAATGATATTTAAGTGTGAAGATCAGCTGTGGATTTGTTCACATTACCAGTTTCTCTTTCTTGGCTATCATTTCACAAGACAAAGTCAATGAACCAGATAAGTGAAACTGTGGATATGCGTGTTTGCATATGTTTGCCTTCTTTACCCTTTCTTTCTATATTCTGTTCTTCAGTTGCTTTATTTCCCCTAAATTAGTGCTAAATATAACAAAGACAGAAAAATGCTTTCACATCAACACTTTGCTCGACCTCAAATTAGTCTTTGAAGGAGAAAAGATCATTTTCAAATGCTTTCAGAAAAGTAGGATTCCTGTGTTGAAGCTTTAATATTCTTTTTTCAAAGCTATGCCTAAGGAAATATGCAGAAAATTAGCAACTGGACAGACTGGTTGAAATTGTCTCCCTTGTGGAACACGGTGTTAATTTCAGGCAAATTTAACTGTGTGATTGAGTGGCAATTAAGCAGTGTAGAGACTGCTAGTCGTGGGTTAAAATAATTTGTAAGGCTTAATTAATTGCTAGAACAACTGATAGCCCTGTCAAATTGGCAAGTAAGTTCATTGATCTTAAAATTCAGCTGAGCTCAAGAGAAAGACTGACAAAATAATTTGTAGACTGTGACAGAGACCGCTGGAAATAACGTGTGTGAAGGTAGAGTAGAGGATATACCACCAGAAACGATAAAGCAGAGATGGTATTGTCAAAGAAATAATATGCCTACATATCTCCAGAGACAAGACCCCAGGAGCCAAATATCTATCCCTCTCATGTATTGTACATAAAAGAGTTTCTTTATATGTCTAATGACCTCCTACTTTTCAGTTTATACCAAGAACATGATAAATAGGTCAGATTCTGTGCCACGTCCATTTACTCTCAAGTTTAGAAAGCAGTAATCGCCACACATCTGGCCAAGTACAGGGTAGCAAGTGCCTTCTTTTATATTAACTGCTGACTCTTAGTCTTCCAAGTAATCCTCACAAGGTTGAAATGAAGTTGTTCCATTCCTCTTTTTGATATTAAGGACAAATGGTTACTTATTTATTTTTTTTAACATGTAGTCTGGAGATCTTTTACAAACTGTATTCATCTTTAATTGATGCAATGAGTGACAAAGGAAAACAAAGGACAATTTCCCCACTTCTTCCAAAGTTTTATAAGAGAAAACCCAACCCTTTAACTAAGTGACTAAAGCAGTTCCGACACCAAGGGAACATACTGCATCATCCACAGAGAGGGCTAAAATAATCACATCAGCCATGCTGTATTTTACAATTTTGCAAAGAGCCATAGAGTATGTAAGTAGTTATGAACTTGAAAGCAATAATTAGAAAGGGACAGAACACTGACTTTTGTTCTAGAAACAAGAATCTGGATCTAAGACATTTTAAGTGATGTTTTGTACTAGATACCTTTTAAGTGCCACATCAGATCACCACAGTGTCATAGATCTGTCATATTATCTCTTATCTCCAGGACTTGTGTCACTTTCTATATCCCACACATGGCTGTTGTGCTTAATTCTGTGTGAGCTCTTCCCCAAATTCCACAGTCTATCCAAAGAAAAAGTTGTGTCCATGGCCCTTTAGAAGATGATCAAGCAAGACTGAATAACCCGTCACACTTGATGGTGATGTTGCGGAATATAGGTGAGGTTCAGTGGGGTGGAGTCTGGAGCGGACAACCAAGAAAGAATTCTTGAGGCATCTTTGGTGCAAAATGGTGGTTTATTTATTTTTTTTTAAAGATTTTATTTATTTGACAGAGATAGAGACAGCCAGTGAGAGAGGGAACACAAGCAGGGGGAGTGGGAGAGAAAGAAGCAGGCTCATAGCGGAGGAGCCTGATATGGGGCTCGATCCCATAACGCCGGGATCACGCCCTGAGCTGAAGGCAGACGCCCAACCGCTGTGCCACCCAGGCGCCCCCAAAATGGTGGTTTATTAAAGCATGGGGACAGGATGCATGTGCAGAAAGAGCTGCTCCAGAGTCATGAGGAATGGCCCATTATATACCCTCAAGTTGGGAGGGGGTTAGGGATAGTGTAAGTCTCTGAGGAATTTTGGAAGCAAGGTTTCCAGGACCTTGAGGGAGCTAGCTATTGTGGAGAAAAGGTCATTTATTACTGTCTAATAAATCCTTAGTCATGAGACCCTTCAGATGTATATCAGTGGGCCATATGATTGGGGGATGATTGCCAACACGTATTTTGGGGGTGGGGGTTAGAGATAGAGGAAGTTTCCAAAGGAATTTTTATACATTAAAGTAGACATATAGGATCTTGGTGGAGGGGAGGGGGTCAGGCTAGGACTGCCTTTGGCTCTTAGCAAAGTGTTAACATTGAGGCAGCTGAGTTCCTAGAGGAATGTCACTGTGCCTGTTTCAAGGACTTGTCAATGGGCTGTCGGTAGTAAGTAAGGAAATTTAATTGTGTCTACATACATTCCCTTCTGGAAGTTAGGTTACTGATAGCTTTGTTCTTGTAAACTGCTAAGACATTTGTATACTGAGGGAGACTCAAGTCTTGAAAGATTGTGGTATCTATAGGTTAACTGTTTCTTTGTCCTTTAGGGCAGCCAGGAGTGCCTGAGGAATGCTGTATACATGCCAGGGGGAGGGGGTTGCAGGGCGTCAGCTTCTGCTTTGTCCTCAGCTTGCCTTCCGTTCCCTCATCACTTGATACCAGGAGTTGATACTTGAACTGACTTCTTCCCTGTCCCAATCGCCTTTGCCCTCAACTTCTGCTCTTTGGAATTGCACTCCACTGTAAACTAGTAGTCTTTTATAAACTAAAAGCCTTTGCCTTGTATCTGTTTTCCAGCCACCAGTAGTAAAACATAATTCCTTTTAAAAGTAGTAAAAGGAAAATAAATGCTAATAAAAATGGATTAGTATGGTGCCAATAAGATGTAAAACCTAAAATACTATGACTTCTTTGTATTGAAATGTACAGCTTTCAGTCTTATAATGCAGTAATGAGGTTTTTCCAGGAGTTATGAATTACTCATATATTTAACTGGGGCAAACTATTTGGGGGACAGAATGTTCTACTATTGTCAATTTCAAAAGGAAGATTATAAGGTGTGTGAATTGCTGCAGTTTGTCAGAGCTGGGGCACTTTAATTTGCCTATCATTGAGTGTTGATGCCTCTTTTGCCGTAAGACTGAGAATCTTTTGTTCTAGTGAATATGTGCATATCCATAAGCCTCAATAGATGTAGTTGTAATCACATGTTAGAACCTACAGGCTATACTGTTATCTGTTCTATCCATTTCTTATACTCCTCCTTCAGAGTCATCTTGCTTGAAGGGCTTCTTTTCACTGGTGTGAAACCAATGCTTAGACTTATTTAAACTGGCAGTACACCATTTTCAGTCATGAATATCTTTCCAGTGGAGTGTTTTTAAATCTTCGAGGAAGAATCAAAATCTAGGGGAAATTAATAAACTGGAGCTTTCTGAGTTCTTGTATAAATATACGTAATTTCAACAGAAACTCTAATTTTAAAAAGGCAGGATGAGGAAACTAGAGAAAATATCAGACATTTGCAAACACTGGGATTAATGTCCTTTCCTGGTCCTTGACAAATTTTTGAAGTTGTAGTTAAGCTCCTTAACTAAAGAGTGATAAATTAGGACTATATACTTGGAAAAATACATGAAAAATAATATATGTCACTATGTTTTCATGTCATTTATTTGTTTTTACCTCTGGTAAATTACTGGGTTAATTTATGTGTGTACTAGCATTTCAGTCACAAAAAAAAAAAAGGAAAATGTGATACCATATATGTCATATTAATGCTTTACTTTTAAGGTATTTTTTTTAACAATTTAATTATCATTTTATCAGAGAAGCATTTATTAGGAAACATTGAAATTCCGGACTCATCCTTGAAATTATGATTCTAAGAACTACTTAAATACAGTTTCAGTCCTCAGCAACATTACAACTAGTATCTGGAGTTAAAAAAAATGTAAATCAAATATTACAATTTATTATGACCCAAGTTATGACAGATCTATATGAGGAGGATTATTGGATCACAAGGTAGAAACACATTAGGAACCTTGAGGGTAAGAGTTGAGGATCACGGGAAACTTCTCTGAGCAAATAAAAGTTCAGTCTCTAAGGATGAATTGGAGTTATTTGGGCACATATTGGATATTGGGTTTGGAAAGAGCTTGTATTCCAAATAATGTTAATAGCCATGCTGTTGTTAAATGGTATCATGCAAATGGAGAAGCTGCAGTCATTGCTTATGACTGGATTAAATGTTGAGGTCTCATGAGATAGAATACAATGTGGACAAAGCTTAATTAATTGGATATTATTCTGAAATCTTTGGGAAGCATTGGAATCCTTTTTAAAATAAGGGTATATTGTGATTAGGTTTGCGTTTGAAGAGGTCTCTTGGTCAGCATGTGTGGGAAGACTGGAACAGAACCTAAGTGGAGACAGAGATCGGATAAGCTTTTATTGCTTTATCCTAAGCAAAAAAAAATGAGTGTCAGAACAAAAGCAGCTGAAGGGGAAATAGAGAACAGGAGGTGGATGAGATAGATACTAGAAGGGGAACTTCACTGGTCTTTGTGATAGAATAAAGGAAGTAATTAAGATAATGTTATTCAGTGTGAACAGGAAGTTTCTGACTCAGGCAATCTGGTGGTAGGTGCTGGTGCCCTTAAGTAAAAAAGGAAAAGCAGGCCTACAAGGATGTTTGAGAGCAGAGACGATCATGAATTTTTTTGTTTTTTTTTTTTAAATATGTGGAATATACATGGGCAATCATATTGATGCAGGAAGACAGCTTTATGTTTTTCTTCTTAATCTGTATGTCATTGCTTTCTCTTCTTTGATCTGTTGCCCTAGCTTGGACCTAGAGGAAAATGTTGAATAGCAGTGGTTAGACTAGAAAACCTTGTTATTTTCTTGATGTTAGGAAGAAAATATTCAGTCTTTCACCATTCAGTATTATGTTAGATATAGGTTTATGGTAAATGCTCTTTCAGAAATTGAAGTTATTTTCTATTCCTTGTTCACTGAAATTTTCTATCATGAATGGATATTGAATTTTGTCAAAAAATTTTTCTGTGTATGAGAATGCTCATATAGTTTTTCTTCTCTATTCTGCTGATATGGTAAATTAACTTCATTGATTTTCAAATGTAGAACTAATCTTGTAATCCCAAAATAAACCCACTTTGTGATAAAATACTATTTTTTACATATTGTTGGATTAAACATACTAAAATTGCATAAGAAGCTTTTTTCATCTAGATGAAAGAAATTTGCAAAGAGATAGATTTTTTTTTTATTCCAATGACCTCTGTTTTTGGTGTAAGGTTATAATGATGACTTCATTGAATAAATGGATATTTGTTTCCTCCTCTTCAATTTTCTAGAAGGGTTTTTATAGAATTGCTGTTATTTTTTCTTTAATGTTTGATAGAAACCACCACTGAAGACATCTGTGTTTGACATTTTTTTGGGGGGGGAAGTTTTAAACTGCAAATTCAATTTCTTTAATCGATTTGAAGCTATTCAGGTTATTTATTTCTCCTTGAGCATCAGTATTTTGCGTCTTTCATGGAATTGGTCCATTTAATCTAAGTTTCCCAACTGGTTGGTGTAATGTTTTTATTACCTATTGCTGTGTAACAAATTCTCTCAATATGTAATACTTAAAACACCAAACATTTATTATACCAAGTTCTCCTGGGTCAGGAATTCAGAAGCAGCTTATCTGGATAATTCTGGTTCAGGGTGCCGCCTTTGGTTGCAGTCATCTGAAGACTTGATACTTAGCAGTATCTGATTCCAAGATGGATTGCTCACATGTCTGTCAGAAGAAGACCTCAGTTCCCTCATGACTGTTGGCAGGATGCTTTAGGTCCTTACCACATGGGCCTCTTCATAAGCTGCTTAAGTACTTAAGTGTCCTCCCACCATGGAAATTTCTCCCAGAACAAGCGCTCTAAGAGAGTGAGAGAAGAGGAAGCCACAGCGCCTTTCATGATCTAACCACCACATTTGCACACCACTGTTTCCAGTTTACACTATTCATTAGAAGCAAATTACTGAATCTGGCTCACAACTGTAGGAAAGGACAATAAATTTCTATTTTTTAAATGGCGGATCAATAAAGAACTATTTCAAAACTACCACAAAGTTATTCAAATTTCTCCCCTATTTTATCTGATTTGTAGGGATATTCTCTCTCTCAATGTTGGTATTGATAATTTTGTCATCTCCATTCTTTGCTTCATCAACTTGGCTAGAAGTAGATTAAATGTATTGATCTCCACAAATAACCAATTTTTATTTCATCGATTTTCTCCATTGTTTTTGTTTCCTATATATTACTTGTGGTTTTATCCTATTTTTCTTTCTTCTAAGAAAAACTCTTCTAATATTGAGCTTGATCTCTTCTTCTCCTCCTACTCCTCCTCCTCCCTGCTGCTGCTGCTGCTGCTTCTTCTTCTTTTTCTTCTTCTTCTTCTTCTTCTTCTTCTTCTTCTTCTTCTTCTTCTTCTTCTTCTTCTTCTTCCCTTTTTTGTCTTTTGCTTTGTTAAGTAGAATACTAGGTCATTAGTATGAGATCTTTCTTCTTTTCTAATATAGGCATTTAGTGCTATAAATTTCCCTTGAAGCCCTATTTTAACTCCCTCCCATAAATTTTGACATGTTGTGTATTCATTTTCATTCTATTAAAAATAATTTCTAATTTCTCTTTCTTTTTTGGTGATGGGTTGCTGGTAAATGTGTTATTTTGTATCCATATATTTGGAAATCTTCAAAATATCTGCTGTTATTAATTTTGAATTATTATAATCAGAGAACATACTTTTCAAATTGTTTGAGTCCTTTCATATGTATTGAGGGTAATTTTATTGCTCAGAATTTGGTGTATCCTGATAAAAGTTCTTTGTTGCCTTAAAAATAATATGCATTCTACACTGTTGTGTAGAATGTTTCCTAGATCGATTAGGTCAAATATGTGGATAGGCTGGTCAAGTATGTCATCATTTTCTCTCAATTATTGGGAGAGGACTGTTGATGTCTCCAACTATAATTGTGAATTTGTCTATTTCTTTTTGCAGTTTTATCAGTTTTTACTTTATGTATTTTCTATCTCTGTTATTGCGTTCATAAATCTTTAGGATTGCTATGTCCTTTTGATGAACTTATAAAATGAAAGCCTCATCCATAAAGTCTTTTCCATATGATAATTTTTTTGCTCTAAAATCTAATTCACTTGATAATAACTACTCCAGTTTTCTTTTTTACTTCAATTTTCTTTTGATTATTATTTGCCTGGTATTTCCCATATACACCACACCCAGTATTCCCTATGTTAATACATTAGTGTGGTACATTTGTCACAATTAATGAGTATCAATACATTATTAATAAATAAATTCCATACTTTCTTTTTATTTCTTTGGTTTTTGCCTATTTTTTCTATATAATATCCTATCCAGGATACCATATTATATTTAGTTATCATGTTTCCATTAACTTCTCTTTGCTGTGACAGTTTCTCAGATACTCTTTGTTTTTGTTGTTGTTTTTTAAAGATTTTGTTTATTTATTTGACACAGAGAGAGAGACAGTGGGAAGGGAATGCAAGAATGGGCGAGGGAGAGGGAGAAGCAGGTTTCCCGCTGAGCACGGAGCCTGATTTGGGGCTCAATCCCAGGCCCCTGGGATCATGACCTGAGCCGAAGGCAAATGCTTAACGACTGAGCCACCCAGGCACCCCATCAGATACTCTGTTTTTCATGACCTTGACAGTTTAGAAGATTAATGGTCAGATATTTTTCAAACTGACCATTCATTGGAATGTATCCGCTGTTCTTATGATTAAACTTAGGTTATGGGTTTTTTTTGGGTGAAAGACCAGAAGTCAAGTGACATTCTTATAACATGGTATCCAGTGTAAGTACATATTATCAACATGTCATCACTGTGAATGTTCAATTTGATCATGTGGCTGAAGTAGTGTCTGTCAGTAACTGTAAAGTTACTCTTTCCCTTTACTTCTCATTACATACTTTATCAGAAGGAAGTCACTTTGTGGCAAGTGATACTTGAGTAGGAAATTCTATAGTTTTATACAGTTTCTCCCCCCCCCTTTAGTCTTATTTTCCACTGTTTATTAGGGCAGCATGTATTTTCTCCACCCTATTCAGTGAGACTGTTTCATATATTTATAATAGATTCTTTACATAGTCTGTATTCCCTCCTGTGTTCCCAGTATCCCTAAGGGACTTTTGGAAGTTTCATACATTAAGATTTACTCTTTGTGCTGTAAAGTTCTATGGGCTTTGACTAATGTATAGTGTTATCTGTACAATTTTATAGTATCATGCGAAATAATTTTATTACCTTAACTTATCCCCTGCTCTTCACCTATTTAACTGCTTCTTCCCCAAAGCACTGGCAATCAAACAACTGCTTACTGTATCCATAGTTTTCCTTTTCTAGGATGCTGTAAAGTTGTAAGCTTAACTTTTCAGATGCGTTATTTTCATTTGGCAATACACCTTTAATATTCATCCATGTCTTTGCACTAGTTCATTCCTTTTTATTGCTCAAAGCAATCATTGTATGGATGTACCACCATTTGTTTATTGAGTTATTTCTTTGTTTTTGTTAGATTTTATCTATTATTTATTTGAAAGAGAGAATGAGAGAGAGAGAGAGTGCACAAGCAGGGGGAGGGGTGGGTGGAGAGGGAGAAAGGAGCAGAGAGCCTGATGTGGGACTCCATCCCAGGACTCTGGGATCATGACCTGAGCCCAAGGCAGATGCTTAACTGACTGAGCCACCTAGTCACCCCTGTCCAGTCATCTTTGGTGGGTATCTTGGTTGTTTTTAATTTTGGTAATGATGAATAAAGATTCTATAAACATTCAAGTGCAGACTTTTGTGTAGAAATGTTTTCAAATCAGTTGGGTAAACACCTGGGAGTGTGATTTCTTGATCATATACTAGGATTATGTTTAGCTTTGGATAAACTGCCAAACTGTCTTTAAAAGTAGCTGCACCATTATGCCCTCCCATCATGCCTGATTGAGCGTCTTTTATTTTTTAGAGAAATTTATTTATTTTAAGTAATCTCTACACACAAAGTGGGGCTCAAACTCATGACCCTGAGATCGAGAATTAGATGATTTACTGACTGAGCCAGACACATGCCCCTTAACATCTTCACCAACAAATGGTATTACTGATTTTTTTTTATTTGTGCAATTCTATTTCTCTAGTGTGAAATGATACTGAACATATTTTCACATGCTTGTCCTCTGTATATTTTCTTTGGTAGGGTTCACATCTTTTACCTGTTTTTTATTTATTTTTACTTTTTGTATTGAAGTATGGTTGACATACAAGGTTACATTAGTTTCAGGTGTACAACATAGTTATTTAATAAGTCTATACATTATATACTATAGCTCACCACAAGTGTAGCTACCATCTGCCACCATACAATGTCATTACAATACCATCGACTACATTCCTTATGCTGTACCTTTTATCTCCATGACTTATTCCTTCCATACCTGGAAGACTGTATTTCCCACTCCCCTTCACCCATTTTGCCCATCCTCCCATCACCTCCCCTCTGGAAAACATCAGTTGGTTCTCTATATTTATGGGTCTCTTTCTGTTTTTTGTTTATTTGTTTTATTTTTTAGAATCCACATATAAGTGAAATCATATTTTATTTGCCAAACACATGAAAAGATGCAACACCACTAATTATCAGGGAAATGCACACCCAACCACCATGAGATATCACCTTATATTTATCAGAATGGCTAGAATAAAAAAGACAAGAAGTAAGTGTTGGCAAGGATGTGAGGAAAAGGGGAACCATTGTGCACTGTTGATAGAAATGTAAATTGGTGCAGCCACTGTGAAAAACAATATGGGGGTTTCTCAAAAAATAAAAATAGAAATATCATATGATCCAGTAATTCCACTATTAAGTATTTACCCAAAGAAAATAAAAACACTAAACTGAAAAGATATATGTGCTCTTATATTTATCTCAGCATTATTTGCTATAGCCAAAATATGGAAACAACACAAGTGTCCATAAATAGATGAATGAATAAAGAAGATATGAGATGTTTATATGTACACATATACACACACAATAGAAAATTACTCAGCCACAAAAATAATAAGATCTTGCCATTTGTGAAAACACAAATGGACCTAGAGCGTATTATGCTAAGTAAAATAAGCATTTTGCCTAGTTTTTTTTTTTTTTTTTTTTAAGATTTTATTTATTTATTCGACAGAGATAGAGACAGCCAGCGAGAGAGGGAACACAAGTAGGGGAAGTGGGAGAGGAAGAAGCAGGCTCATAGCAGAGGAGCCCGATGTGGGACTCGATCCCATTACGCCGGGATCACACCCTGAGCTGAAGGCAGACGCTCAACCGCTGTGCCACCCAGGCGACCCCATTTTGCCTAGTTTTAATTGGGTTTATTTTCTTGTTATTGATTTTAAGATTTATTTGTGTATTTCAAGTATAAATCCTTTATCAGATGTGTCTTTGTCAGATAAGCATCTAGAAAATATTTTTCCCCATCTGCAGTGACATTTGGATTCTCTTACCAATGTCTCAGAGAAGAGCTTTTTCATTTTGATAAAGCTCAACTTACCTATTTTTTTTTCATGTTTTTGTTTTGGTGGTGTTGAGTTTACAAATTAATCACCAAACTGAAAGTCATATAAAAATTTCTCCTATTTTTTTTCCTAAAAAATGTACAGTTTTGAATTTTACATTTAAGTTAATGATAGACTTTGCATTATTGTTAGGAAATATGTAAGGTATGTGTCTAGGTTCATCTGTGTACATGTGCGTGTATGGATATCGAGTTGTACCAGCATCATTTGCTGAAAAGGCAATCCTTTCTCCTTGGAATTGTGTCTTTACCACTATTAAAAACTAGTTAACTATGTTTCCATGGGGGGCGCCTAGGTGGCATAGCGGTTAAGCGTCTGCCTTCAGCTCAGGGCGTGATCCCGGCGTTATGGGATCGAGCCCCACATCAGGCTCCTCCGCTATGAGCCTGCTTCTTCCTCTCCCACTCCCCCTGCTTGTGTTCCCTCTCTCACTGGCTGTCTCTATCTCTGTTAAATAAATAAATAAAATCTTAAAAAAAAAACTATGTTTCCATGGGTCATTTCTGGATTTTTATTTTGTTTCATTGATTTATATTTTAGTTGCAATGTCTATATTTTGTAGTCTATGTTTTATGTTTATTGTTCTATGTTTATATCTTATTTATATTATAATTCTAGTGTCTTTATTTAAATCATTACCACACTGATTTGATTACTGTAGCTTTATAATTATTGAAATTGGATTGTGTGATGCTTCCAACTTTGTTCTTACTATTGTATGGGCTATTCTGTGACTTCTGCCTTTCCATATAAATTTTAGGATCATTTTGTTGATATCCATGAGATAGTTTGTTGAGTTTTCATTACATTTTAATTGTGTTAAATCTATATATCAAACTGGCATTACTATTATTACTTGAGATAGTGATCTTTTAGGTCAATTTGGAGGAAGAAAAAGAAAAAAAAATCTCCATTCATTCCTTCTCCTTCTTCCTTCCTTTCTGTAGATTCAAGTCTCTAGCCAATGTTATGTTCTTCATGCTTGAAATAATTTTAATATTTATTACAGAAATGATGATACATTCCCTCACTTTCTAATTGTGGGGACAATCTTTGCTTCTTCTTCCTTTAGAAGGATATTTTTGCTGATGTAAAATTTTAGGTTAGTAGTTGTTGTTGTTTTTCTTTCAACACTTTAAATATTTCACTTCATTCTCTTTTTGCTTGCATGGTTTGTGATGAGAGGTCCTCTATAATTCTTATCTTGCTCCTTTATAGGAAAGACATACCCTCAATCCTGGCTTCTTTCAATTTTTTTTCTCTTTGCTTTTTAGTAATTTTGAATATGGTAAGCTAAGTGTGTTTTTGTGGTTGCTGCTATTCGTTCTTCGTGGTGTACCCATTATTTCCAGGGTGTGTGGCTTATTAGTTGGATTGTCCTGTTAAGGGAAGAATTAATGAATGACACTTACTAAGCCCACAGTAAGTACTTTTGAACAAATTATTATCACTTAATTCTTATTTCCTAATAATATTAGGACTAAGTAAGTCCTCTAACTGTGCTGGGTATCAAAAGGTATCATTTTAACTGAGGTAAATATGAAAATAATTTATATGTTACATTTTTCAGATATCTTTCCTAGATTTCTCATGGTTGGTGAGGAGAGAAATGTTGCAAAATGGCAAATACCACTATGAAATGATTTGAAAATTCCAACTGAAGATGAGCTCTCTAGGATGACTGCAAAAAATATATCATATCGAATGATAGGAAGCACTCTACCAGCCCAATGATTTAGTGTGATCAGGATGAAATAGTTAATCACTCAACAGATATTTATGAAGCTCCTTGTAGGTAACCACCATTTAATAACACATTTTCCTCTACCGACATACAAAAACATGTATTTTACTTTCTCAGTCAAGCAGAAGACTGTGCATTGCTTGGTACTCATTTGTCAAAGAGAAAACCAAAAGCATTAAAAATTAGGAATGATGAAATTCACAAAAGTTACAAAGCACTCTTCAGACCAGTTATTATGGTTAGAGTCAATTCTATTGTCCAGTAAGATATTTTCTAGTCAGTATTTTGAAACCATTCAAACTCTATATCCTAACTTTTAAATCTTTATTATTATTATTATTATTATCATCATCATCATCAGTATTGTCAGTAGTTGTAATAAACAGTTTTGTCCAACAACACACTGTTAAAATCCTAAACGTATCTCTAAATAAAAAGAATAAAATAATACTTTAGGTTATACATTCAATATTGATGCAAACAAAAATTTACTTTCTCAATTCCTTCAATTCCTCTCTGCTATTCTGTTTATGTTCATTTGTTTATCTGGAACAGATGAAGGTCTGAAAAGCAATGGAGAACAGGATCAGCCTGGGCAAGGACTACACTTTCATTGGCATAATTATGAATGCATTTGAAATACCTTTCTTAACTCCCATTTTGGGCTATACTCTGCAGGATTAAAGGATTTTAATCTGAATTAAAGGATTAGGTAATTCATAAGCCAGTGTTTCATCTTAGAAAAAAAGGAAACATATCCATTCAGATTCTTTGTGTCAAGGGATGAATGACTATTTATTCTCTGCAAGCATGCTTTTTTCCCTTTAAGCTAAGATAACAATGCACACATGTTTTTTTCCAGTCTTTTGCCATGTTGATCCCCTACTCATCTTTCACACTGAATGCTTGCACATGCCTTTGGGCTATAAAAAGTACACTTCAACTGACTTAAGTGTCACTAACTCTGATGGTAATATTTTTAGGTAATCACTAATGTAAATCATAAGAAATATGATCACAAAAACAGGAAAAAAATGTGACTATAAGGATAAAAGTACTCCCTATTTTATTTTGAATTGGGGGAAAATACAGGCTGTCTTTTTTAGATATTTGTATTTTTAGCACGGGTTAAAGATTTTGCTAAGGCTTAGGATTCCATAGAATATTTCCACAAGTGATTCATCAAATAACAGACTTGAATGGTGTTCACTCCTCCCTTTAGTCAAAACGCATAGGTATTTGATACCTGACAAAGATAGTCTTGGTTAGCCACTTGGTTGGGCCATGGTGTTGAGCTGCCCAATTTCTCAATCTAATAGATCCTTGAGAAGTGAAGTTCCTTGATCTTGCCATCATATTCTTATCAGAAACTATCTAAAAATATAAATTGGATTCCATGAGAAATTTTGACTCTCCATGGCAAAAAGCCCAAAGACAGTGCTGGATGAACTAGAACCTCATAAAACTAAGTAGTCGTTTATTTGTGAAAAGTCAAATAGACCCATGAATCTCTGAAAAGCAAAAATTGATGTATTTCCATTTCTGTTAATTCAAATTATTCTGCCTTCTTTTCTCCCTTTCTTCCTTATTCTCAAGAGTAGCTCTCTCAAAAACATTCTGAATATTTAAAAATTTATCCATCAGTTGCCCTATATTGTATATTCCAGTTTTTTCTTATTCTTTCATTCCAAATTTAAACCCTGATAGACCACTCTGACTGCTTCCCTCTGGCTATTGCCTCCAAGAAGCACCTAACTACTGTCTCCATTTCCTTCTTTATCCTCATATTTATCTTCTTATTTGGAGAAAAATTACGTTACTCTAAAAAAGAAACACTATTACTAACAGAAGTCACACTAAAATGTTCCTGGTGATTAATGTTTGCTCATGCCTTTCCTTGCCATAGGAGATGCTCTTCAAGAAGAAGTAATTTAAAGCAGATATGAGCATGGATATGGGAGCCAGATGGTCTGATTCACCTGGTTTTGACCTATTGCTATCTTATGAACTTGACGATTTGGTTATGTCCCTCAGTTTCCCTATGTATAAAATTAGGACAATCACAGTGCTTAAACAATAGCTGGCTCATAGTAAATGATATAGAAGTGCTTGTATTTAATCTGCAAAGAAACAGAAGTATTATTAAGGCATTACTCAGAGACATATCCAATGAATTATTTCCAGTTCTCAGGTAATATCTGATTGATTAGGAAGACTTCGGGTAATGTATCTTTCATAAAAAGCCAATGGAAAAAAAAAAGCCAATTCAATATACATGAATAACTAACTTCAATTTTGTGGACTACACAATTTTAAAGTTTCCTTAGATACGTGTTTTGGAAATATGGTAGCATTTTTAAGTTGTATAAATGAGAAAACAATGCCCACTCTGAGGTTTTAAATTTTCTTCTTCATTTTTTTAAGTGGTCAGCAACTTCCCTAAAATGCTAGAAAACCACAGCAGTTGTAGATCAAGTGAATATAGTTTTATTTTCTTCAGAACTATATTACTTAGAGAAATGAGTTTGAAATAAATTGAATGATTATTTCCTATACTAGTTTTTGAGATATTTCCTGTTTCATAGATTTTGTGATATAAAATTATAAAACTGCTTGATATTTTTCTGCTCCCAAGCAATTTGACTTTCAAATTGCCATGTTTCTTTAACTGCCAGATAATACCTATTTACTGATTACCTATTACATGTTCAGCAAGAAGCTATGCAATAGTCAAGATTTATTATATTATCAAGTTTTGTTATTGTCTCCCCAAAATATTTAGAACCTCAGATTAGACCCAAATACACACATTTTTCTATACCTATATCTATAACTTTATTTATAAAAACTTAAAATACATTATCTGTATGAATAGTTAGCAACTGGCAATAGAAAGAAACGGGCCTATTCCCATTTGCTTACCTTAAAACCACAGACATTTAAACTTCTTGGAGCACTTTACTTGGGGTAGGGGAGGATGAAATTGGAGATGTTCATAGAACTTGCCACTCCCTCAGAAAAATCAATTATGCAATTCATTACATTCAATGGGAATAAATTTGAGTTCCTCTTAAATAAATTGCAATTAATTTTTTGCTTTCTTCCACAAATTTTTAGAAAACTAGATGGAAAGAAATACCAAGGTTATTTCTAACTATACAAAAAAATTCTCAAATCAATGGTTAGTTAATAAGTGATGGCATTCCTAATTCCAATAACTTATATAGACCAAATTTCTGTAACTCAACTGTAATTGTCTTTTCATTAAAATTATTTCATATCTAATTTTATAAATCTTTGAAAAACATCATTTTTTTGTTTTTTTAACGTTTTTTTATTATATTATGTTAGTCACCATACAGTACATCCCTGGTTTCTGATGTAAAGTTCGATGATTCATTAGTTGCGTATAACACCCAGTGCACCATGCAATACGTGCCCTCCTTACTACCCATCACCAGTCTATCTCATTCCCTCACACCCTTCCCCTCTGAAGCCCTCAGTTTGTTTCTCAGAGTCCATAGTGATACATTCCAATTCTGTTCATTCAAATTGTTCTGCTATCTTTTGTCCTTCACCCATTTTGCGTATTTTCCCCAATTACTTTTGATCAACTTGACTGATCTAAGACAAAAAATCACAACTGTATTTTGACCAATACGATACGTGTATTTGTTTACTATGTATTTATGTATGTATTTATATTTTAGAAAGAGAGTGCACAAGTGGCAGGGCAGTAGGGGGAGAGTAAAGAATCTTAAGCAGGCTCCAAGACCAGTGCAGAGCCCCACTCAGGGCTTGATCTCATGACCCTGAGATCACAACCTGAATCGAAATCAAGAGTCAGCTGCTCAACTGACTGAGCCACCCAGGTGCCCCGATACATGTATTTAGTAATCAACAAATAATTTTTATTCTTTCCTCTTAAAATTATCCATATTTCTGTTTATTTCCATTGCATAATATTTTCTTTCTTATAAAATAGAATATATTAATAAAAAACTTAGGACTTCTAGCAAATTCTAGGAAATGTATCAGATTGATATCATGGCTAAAATAAAGCAAAAAAAAATTGTGATGACAAAAAATTACTGAGAGAAGAAAAGGCAGTAAAATTTTAACAAATTTTTAAAAGTAGGATTATGGATAGAAAAATGGCATACTGGTTGCTATTAGTACTATAGTCATATTCCCTCTGATCTGCTTTTCATGCACAGTGGTTCTGACACTTCATGCCCTTTTCCAAAACTAGCATCTCTGTCAGAGATCTGTTTCCTAGGCTGTGAGTACCTACTGCATATGCCTGTGTACACCAGAGAACAGCAGGTATCCCTTATCCAATGATTGGTATGTGTGAGTGTCTAGATACACCAACTTCTTGCCCCTTTATTGTATCAACAGTGGGTCTCCTGAATTCCAAGGCGGGATTAAACTAAAAAATTCTGTGGGGATTTTGCTTGATTCAACATCCCTGTTTTACTTTCTTTCCTTTCCATTCTATTGCCTCAACTGTTGACTAGTTTTCCCTGGGAACACTGCCTAACAAACCACTTTCAAAAAGTTCCTCACCTCAGGAACTGCTTTGGAAAACCAACCGAAATACAGTGGTAACTGATTTAGTCCAGTCAATGAAGTCATCACCTGGGTTTGTGCTGAAAGACACATTGATGATGACCATCATCAATGATAATAAAAAAGGAAGACAATCAATCCTGCAGAACCCCTAAACATTTCAGCATTTACAGACACATGCCGAGAAACATGGTTAATGCCTTAAAAAACAATGAGATTGGTTGAAAATCTGCTTAAAAAGCACTTAGACTTTCTTGTCTCACATCCTCACGTACTTGTCCCCTACATGAAAACAGAATAGATTTGGAGATACCAAGAACTGTAGAAAATAGGAAGAGGAGAGATTACATGAATCACTGCATATAAAATTGTGGGAACCGCAACTTTCTTTCCCTACCTGATTCCCAAAAAATTAGGTCAAGTATATATCATCTACCACAATTGTATACCCCCACCAAAGTTTAGAAAACTATCTTGACAAAATAATTCTAAACAAGGGGATTTCAGATACTAAGAATTGTTAAAGCTCCCATTGAAGATGTAAGATTAACAATTAAACACCACCAGGTGACCAGCTGTGTCTATGCAGTCAACTCATTCTTGATTAGGGAGGGGCAGTTAGGGATCCCCAGCAATGTAGGGAAAAGCTCCACAACAAACGAAACCAAAACAAAATGACTTAAAAAACAGAGACCAAAAGAAAACCTCAAAAGTGAATTATGTTGAAGATAAGCAAAATGTTGCATATAAACAAAAAGAATGATATGCTATAAATAAATTTAGAAAACAGGGAAGCCCTTACAAATTAGAAAGATAATTTTTCCATATTTCTATCCCTTCCAGAATGTTGAGAAGTTAAAATCTCTCCAAGTGTAGGAAAAGGTAAAAACAATCAGTTGAAAAATGCAGATATAATTAACAATTTGGACTATCAATCTAAAAATCTTCAACATTTCAAATTAAAAAAAAAAGAGAGAGATAAAGGATAGTGGAAATTGCCTACAAAGTAGGAGAAAATTATTCCCCTAACACCAAGGATTCCAGTCTCTAGAATGAAAGGACCCACCAAAATAGGAAAAAAAAGATCTTAAGAGTGTCCAGAAATAAGGACATGAAAAAAAATTCACAGAAACATTACAGGGAAAAAAATGATATCATTTCTTAAAAACATACTGGATCTTATAAAACAGTGCCTTTCTTATTATTCCAAGGATGGGTGGGTGATAGATTCAAGAAATTTTCTGACACTCAAGCCTTCAAATGATTACCTCTTCTAGCCACTTTTTAGAAATCTACTGGAAAATGGACTTTAGCAAAACAAGGGGTAAACTAAAAATGGAAAAATGACAGGTACAGTCAAGTAGTGAAGTCTTTTCACTCATTGTTTATATTCTATTAAAAGAGAAGCAGTAAGTAAGTATAAAATAGATAGTGATAAATGTTAAATAGAAAAGGAAAGCAGGGTAAAGAGACGTATGATTAGGAGGATACTCTAATAAGGTGCCAGACAAACTTCTCTGAATGAAATGCAGGAAAGCCAAATGAATACATGGATGAAAAATGTTCTAGGCAAAAGTTGTAGCAATAGGTCCCTCAGAAGGGAACATGTTTGGTTTGTTCAACAACAGCAATGAAGCCAGGGTGGTTAAAGCAGATGATGAGCTGGGGTGGAGCTGGAGAGACAAAGTTGGGGTAAGAGGCTAACTATGTCATGTGGGGCAGTTCGGCCTTGGCTAGGACTTCAGATTTTATTCAAAGAGTGATTCCCCCATGAGAATCTGCTAGAGGATTTGGGGGAAGGGAGTAGTATGACCCAATTTATATTTTAAAACCCTGCTGGATAGAGAACAGCGGGTAGGAGATCATGCATAGTGGTAGAAAGACCAGGCAGGCTACTGTACTTGTTTCTATATCTTCTTATCTTTCAGTATTCATTATGACTCTTTTGTTCTCAAAATAACATTTTTTTTATCCATACCATGACCTTATCATTTCCATTTTTATTTGGGACATTTTGGCACTTGGTTCTATAAGCATGATAAGAATAAAAACCAACCCAAAATCCCAGACATGATTTCTCAGAAATCAGTTCCCATGTAATAGGATGATTTTTCATTTGTAACTATTTGACTTTTGTTAAAGATATGTGACCATAAAATGGTTGAAATGCATTTGTAAATTATTGAATCAGTTACCAAATGGCTGAAATATTTTAATAGCATGTAGTCAGATATAACATTCTGAAACTTTAAAACTCAATAATTAAGTGAGTAAGTGGGAGAGAAAAAATAATGAGTGATTTGTCTGCATGCTTCAGATTTTTAACTCTTGCAAAAACAAACCTAAATCATAGATAATCATCACCCTAATGCATCATCATCTTTAGGACATAAAGTTGATAGTTGAATTAACTATATGAAGAGACAATTACATATTTACTCCTCATGTCAAGTTTGTTTTCTTTTTCTTTTTTTTTATTTCCTCGTCTGCCATTTAATTTTCTTTTCTCATTAGAGAAGACAGAATACTTTTAATTAAAAGAGGTATATGTTTCTTAAGTGAAAGAAAGGTTTATTTTAAAGCCGTCATCAGTACATTAAATTTACCCTGGGACATATGCTAAAATTGGAAGCTGGTGTCATAGTGTGCTTCTGGTCCTCTGGGAAACTTTTTTTTTTTTAACTCAACAGGCTATGAAGATCATCATAAATCCTTATAACAGTGATCCAGAAACTGCTAGTGACTGCATTCTTGCATGTTAAAGATGTGCAGGGTCAGCAAAGAGCTACTAATGACAAGCATGAAGAAGATGAAAATCATGGCCTGCCTTCACAAGGGAATCTTTACATGCAGACTAGAATTTTCAAGCTTAAAAGTTGTCAAGAAGCTCCATTGCCACAAATTCCAAATGATGCACTGATTAAGAAAGGTCAGTATGTCTTTTGAGAAGTTGACAGTCATGATATACTAACTATGCAAAGCTCTAAGTCTCTGGAGTAGTATTTGTGTCTAATCTATATGGTCACAGGAAATATAACTGCCAAGAATGCCATATTCATCATCTTGAGTAGTTTTATCAGCACTACCTGATGTTGCACTCGAAAGAAAAATCACCAAAAATTTGCTTGGCCATTCAATCATGTATCCTTTGTGAAATGTGCTTGGGGCAGACTCTGTGCCTGGTGATCAGTATATAAAGATGAAAATAAGATACTGTCCCTGCCCTCATTGTGCTCAAAAAAACAAGAGGGAAACAATAAAGAAAATATTATAATATAGTGTGGTAATTGCTATGGTAGGAGAAAATTAAAATATTAGGAAAGTGTTAAATTGGCCTAGAGAAGTCTATAAAAAGTACATCTGAAACCTATGAACAAGAGAGAACTTACAGAATTAAAGATGCTTGTTTATGCGTGAGAAAAAAAATGTTATTTTTCACCTTCTCTAAATTCTTTATGCTAACAACTCTAATACTAAAATCTCTCAGTTCTGATTCTAACTCTATTGCTTTTTTACTAAACTACACAAGGAAAGGTCATTTCTCCATCAATTTGCAGATCATACGAATATTTGTTATATGTCTATATGATTGCCTTTTCTAGAATCTAGCAATAACACTGCAAGCAAATGTAGACTTTTTTTTTTGGTGATATAGCTTATATTCTTTAAGAGGATTCTATTAAGCTTATTTTAAAAATTTGACAAGTTGATTCTAATATATGTATGGAAAGTCAACTACCTAGAATAACCAAAGCAATAACCAGAGAAAAAGAAACCACAGCACCTATACTATGTGAATTCAAGATTTATTTTACATCTGTTTTTATCCAGTAGTGTTATACTTGGAGAAGGATAGACATATAGGTGAATGGGAAATAGTAGAGTTCAGAAATAGATCTGCACATATTTGGTCAATTGACTTTTTCCTGAAGTGCCAAGGCAATCAATGGGGAGAGGAAAGCTTTTTCAGAAATGGTGCTGCATAAATGAGTATCCGAAAGGGAAAATAAAATGAGCATTAACCCTTCCCTCACATCATACATAAAAATTAACACAAAATGGATCATGAGTCTAAAAGTAAAAGCAAAAGTATAGTACTTTTAGAAGAAAATGTAGTAGAAAACCGATGTGACTTTGGTGTAGGCAAAGATTTCTTAATTAGGGGATAAAAGCATAAGCCATAGAAGAAAAAATAATAAATTGGGTATTATAAAAAAAAATTGCTCTGGAAAGACCCCATTAAGAACAGAAAGAGCAAGTTACACCCTGAGAGAAAATAGTCATAATACATATAGCTGACACAGGACTTATATGCATAATATATAAAGAACTCATAACCTAGTCATAAAGAAGATATATTCCCCAATAAGAAATGAGCATATCTGAACAGATATTTCACAAAAAAATCTATGCAAATAGCTACATGCATGCAGTGCATATGTGACGGTTTCTCATCAGGTAAATGCAAATTAAAATCTATTATAATCTATACTATTACACCCCCATGAGAATGGTTAAAATTAAAAAGCTGGCAATATTTAGTATTATTGATTATATGGAACCACTTGAACTCTTATGTAACTCTCTTACACTGCTAACATGAATATAAAACAGTACAATACACTGTAAATCTAAGAAACCTTTAAGGTCCTTAAAATGTTAAACTTTCACCTACCATTTGATCCAAGGTATTTATCTAAGAGACATAAATACATACCTCAATCAAGTTTGTAAAGGCAGACACAGATTGGATACATACATACATACATACATAGATACCTAGATGTATGGGTGATTAAGAGTTAAAATCTCGGATCTTATAGGTTAAACTGCTGCTTTAAAATCACTTTTGGCAAAACAAGTTAGCTGACCATCACTTCCCAATGTTAAACCAAATAGAAGAGTGCATTTGGATTACTAAGTTACTATATGTCACCAAAAGCTATATATTGAATTGAAGGAGCAAGTCAGAAATGGAACAAGTGACTTCAAGCCACATACTACACACATGCTAAAAATAAATGTTAGGTGTCTAGGAATACTCATTGTCTGTTGATTAAGACAAGAGACAATCAGAAACAAGGCCTGAGTTTAAGAGAGAAGTTGCTGTAAACAGGGAACGTAGAAATCTTGAAAGGGAAAATACCTACTTCAGAATAGATCCACATACTTCTGTCTGGGAAATAAATATCTGATGTGTCCAGACCAACACTTAATCTACTTAGAGAAAGGGCAAGTATAGATACCTGACTGGGGTAAAAAGTGAGGATTGAAAGACGTAAAGATGGATTATAACAAGATTCTATTTATTCACAGACAACAAGCATAAAAATGAGAATACAGCAAAGTAGCAGACTGAGCTTAAGCAGGGGGGTGCTAGAGTAAACTGGAAAAACTCTGCCAGCCATGACCACAGAGCTCAGGGACTCATTTAACTTTCAACTTAATGACAAATGAAAAATAAAGGACCTAGAAGAGTATCAATGTGTGCTTTTCTTTATCCAAACAAATCCTTGCGTTTCTACCAGGATATCACAAATTACAAATAATCTGAATGTGAAAGCAGCTATTTTTAGCCCTTCTCTGGCGAACCTCCCTACTATTGCAGCCATTGCGCCAATTATAAAAATACCTAAGAATTCTTAAAGAATTTTTAGATTCTGAAATGGAGAAGAGGGGGGAAACCATGAAAGGCAGAAAGAGCACCTACAGAAGCTTATGGTGAAGTGTACATTCCAAAGAAGGCCTCCTCATCTTTTAGGATCTCTGCCCAAATATGCATCTTTTCACAATACCTGAGTATTTATCTTACCTTGCTAAGAAGACTACCAGTTTTCAAAATGAAAATTCAATTGACCAGCATGAGGAACTAGATAGTATTCCCACTTAATGTGAGTAATAAAAAAAAATTAATGGGCATCATGGGAATCTTTATAAATTAATAATTAGTTGACATGTGGAAGTTTTGATTATGTGGAGACAAATGATTTAGAAAGAGTATTAGTAAAGGGAGACAATGAAAAAATGGTAATAGAACTGAAGAGATATAGAGGAAAAAAAGCATAGGAAAGTAACAGAACAGTTATAGAACATTTTCTTATGTTTTTCCTGACTCAAAAGTGTGTGGGGAAGGAACGGGGAGGTATCTTTCTTTTCCTTCTTGTATCATGTGACCAACTGCTCCTAGATACCAGAAATAGGCTAGTTATAGTTCTACATTTGAATCTCATTGCAAATTAGATAGACTTTCATGGATTGTTTGGGGGAAACTTAGTAGCCATTATGGTATTCCTATCTATGTTTCTATGTGATAAATTTGTGTTTTGTATGAACACATAGTTTGTAATTTAGGAAGGTAGAGAATGGTAACATTCTTCAGTTATTAATAACAGCCTGCTATCTTTTAAGACTGTAGTTAGTTAAGTTATGGTCTTTACCTCTCTATGCTTATAAGCGTTTATTATTTTGAGATGAGGCTAAGAAATATCATAACTTAAAGCAGAAATTGTACCCAAGACAATAGAAACAAAGAACATGTCATTGCTGACCTGAGATAACTCCAAAAGAGGTTTTGAGAACAACTGTTGTGAGCTTGACTATCACCAGTGATTCTTGCCTTCTTAGGAATTCTGTTTCCTTGGTATCAAGAAAATTTTAGAGAGTGAGATATAATGGCCTCATTTTAGTTAAAAACCAAGAATGTATAATCTAAGTAGCTGTTAGGTAAAAATTTGATACTCAGATTTCATATTCAAAATATAAGGTCAATGGTTGAATTATGTTTATACTTTGGTGGGTATGTTTTCAAATCCAGGAACCGTCGCCTAAAATCAAGGACAATTATGAGCTTTGAGTTCAGATGAATTTCCTTTCTGATCATAACCCCATTCTAACAGATCTGTCTCGTGAAACATATCCCAATTATTTTCCAAGTGGTGAGAACAACACTGCTCAAAACATTTCTGTGTCCTATATTTCTGAACATTTTATATAGTGGTTTGACATTTTATAGTATGAGAAAGGTATTCCAACAAACAGCATCAAGCTGCTTGCTGTTATGGCTGAAATTCACATTGAAGAGAGTAGCTAAGCTTTTTAAAAATTTTCCAAAACAGGAATCTCCAGAGTAAAACCATCAAGCTGCTTATATGCACAAAGATAGACAGAAGCCTAGGGAAAGGAAGGAAAGTCTGTATTGGAGAAAGTCAAGTTATATAGCTGGCCAAAAACTTTCATAAAGTTTTATAAGATTTTAAGTCCTATATTAAGATCCAATTCACTTAAGTCAAAATATTAAATTACACATTTGAGTTCCTATTAACAACTGAATTACTGACCCAACCCTGCATCAGTAGTAAATTTAATCTTAAAACTACCTGCTGGATAAATGTCTTGAAGTTGTCACCGTGCTAGAGTGTTGTTTAACACCTTTGCCAAACTGATTAATTCTTCACTAATTTACATTTCAGATTCAGACAGCTTTTATCACACAATGTTTATGTGGAAAGTCTAAGGGTATGAATCAAAATGTCTTTGGGCCCATGAATTAGTGAGAGGTGATACAATAAGCCAATAAGCCAGCATTAAATTGGTGAATAGCAGCAGCAGGAATTATCTATGGGAGGATCAATACTGCTATTCGACTTGATGCTACAAATAATTGTCTTTATAGATGCTAACCATTCTTGGATTACTTTTATTTAACTCCAGGCCCAGATCATGAAAATCTGATAGGGCTAACATTATTTTTCATCCCATTATTATATTCATCATGGTGTACTGAAATGAAAACTGATTAAATTTTTTAAAAGACTTTGTTTATTTGAGAGAGACAGAGAGCGCAGGGGGTGGGGAGTACAAGGAGAGGGAGAAGCAGACTCCCTCCTGAACAGAAAGCCCACATAGGTCTCCATCCCAGCACCCTGAGATCATGATCTGAGCCAAAGGCAGATGCTTAACTGACTGAGCCACCCAGGTGCCCCAAAACTGATTAAATTAACTAAAATACAATTTATTTTCACATGAGATACCTACATTTTATAAAGGAATAAATTATCATTTATGTATATATTTATAGTACATAAAGTTAAACATTTATGCCATATATCTATTGTTATCAAATAAAAAATGGAAAAAATCTACCTATTTACAAGCATATATTATTATGCATAAATATACAAACATATACACCATATCTGTATTTATATGCATACACATTATGTAGTTAAAACAGAAATATAATTTTACTAGATCCTAAATTATGTCTAGATTCAAGATCATTAAAACTCAATGGAAAAGGAGGAAAAATGCCTTGAAAGACATTTATATTATACCAGTGAAATGAACAAGTCACAGAAAACAAACCCATAAGGAAAATATAAAATAAAATAAAATAATTTAAATAAAATAAAATAATAAAATAAAAAAGACTTACATCAAGATAATGAGAATTCTGTGTATTTCACCATAGTATTCCAATAGAGAATGGAATGACAAGAGATAAAACTAAAAATGATATTAGTATATTCATGAGAATATGTTAAAAATAAACGAATACCTGACCAAAAGAAAAAGACAGATTTATAAAAATAAGCGACATATAAAGAATGTGAAAAAGAGCCAATCTAACACCAAACAACACTTATAAGATAAATATATACACATATAAATATGTGTAAAAAACTATCTCCCAAGTGGGGCAAAAAAATACACGTTTGTTTTGTTTTTTTGTCCACTTTGGATAATGGTCCTTGCACATCTGAAAGAAAGCCATCTCATATTCTGGTTATTACTGAGAAAGACTTGTATGGGTCCCATACAAAGTAGCTAAAAAAATACAGTTATGCCCATTGAATGGCATGGGAGTTGAATACATACGTATGATTTAAACACAGGGAAACTAGGGGCGCCTGGGTGGCTCTGTCGTTAAGCGTCTGCCTTTGGCTCAGGGTGTGATCCTGGCATTCTGGGATCGAGCCCCATGTGAGGCTCATCCTCTGGGAGCTTGCTTCTTCCTCTCCCACTCCCCCTGCTTGTGTTCTCCCTCTCACTGGCTGTCTCTCTGTCAAATAAATGAATAAAATCTTAAAAAAAAAAATAAACACAGGGAAACTGGTGCCAGAGGTGGGTGGTATTATAAAGAAACCTAGTTACAGCTAAACACAAAACAAGATGAGTTTTGAGGGTTTGTATAAATATTTAAACACTTAAATCTAAATATGCATTTTTGAGCACATTTGTTGTTTCAATTGTTTCTCCAACTTGCCCATATTTGTGTTGTTTCAACTGTTATAATCTTTTCCTGTGAATATGGATGCAAAGCCCAGTTCTTAGACTAGACGTAAGAGAACTTTGTGAAGGTAACATGTAAGTTCACATTATTATGACTCATTCTCATGTGTTACTATATCTGCATAGAAGATTTGTATTTTCATTCACTCACAGAAAATACCACTTACAGGCTTTTCCTGAAAACACAATTATTTCCTGGAGGGGTGTAAGGGAAGTTAGAGGTTGTGAATCATAATTAACATAGTGGATATGTAAAGAGATCTGAAATATTACATTAAGACTAAAATGGTGAGAATGAATCATTGCTACTTTCTTTTATTTGGAATCATTCTTTATCATGAGATATCACTATTTGGGAGTCATGACTCTCAGGAATGTAATGTTCATATGCATTCATACACACATGCATGCACACATATACATATAAATATATGCATAAATGAAATACAAATATACACATAGATTGTGTGTGTGTGTGTGTGTGTGCGTGTATGAGATGTATTTATGAGAGAGAGGCTACTTTATCTGATGGAGTATTTGTTCCATTAGCAGTATCCCAATGAATACTAGCTTCAGTGTGTGGTTCCACCAGCCTCTTTCTGTACAGATAAAACAGATATCATAAAAAAGAACTCCTCATGTGTCTCCTAAGCTTGGTGATAACACGGAATGTAAATGCTACATTGAAACTAATGTGACTTGTATTTGGTATAAAATTAGAAAAGTAGCTCTCCGGAGAGGATAAACAAACAAAAATACTCTGGGTTGAAATAGGGTAGGAGATATTTGGATAAGCAATAAGGATTTCTTTATTCTGGGACTTCTTAGCACTTTTTTGGGGCTAAAACCAGCGTCTCCTGCTTTTGGAATCATTGCTTATCACCCTTCCCAAATGCTGCTCTAAATAGCTCAGTGGGCCAACAGCCCTCAGTTTGAGACCCATGCGAATCCAGTTGCTTTGAGAAATGATCCCTCCTTTTCCTGACCATTACAAGGTTAGGGAAGCTGACCAGACAAGGAATATAAGCCAGGAATACAAGAATAGAGAGAAAATATAGGGGTTAAGATTACTGTCTCTGGAGTCAGAAAATATTGGATGTTTATCCCAGTGTCATTTAACATTAGCTGTGTGAATATATATCAATAAATTCCTTAAGGACCAGTCTTCTTATCTTTAAAATACAATTGTTGGGGTTCCCGGGTGGCTCAGTCGGTTGAAGGTCGGACTCTAGATCTCAACTCAGGTCTTGATCTCAGGGTTGTAATATTTGAAACACAGATCTTATTAAATTAATTAATCAAAGAGGACATTAGATTAGTGGTTCAAATACCTTAGCAGCCTACACAAGCAAACCCAAACCTAAGCCTGTAAATGCCTCAGAGTTAACAAATTGAAATCTAACAACAACCAAACACACACAACCCACAAAGTTTTTCCGAATTAGGCAAACATCAATCAATATAAGGTTGTAGCCAATCAAATTTCCAAGCCATTTTTGTGCAAATAAAACTCTTAAAATGTTTAATATACTTCAGTTTACCCATTAGCTAATTTAAAACATTGCTACTTATGAAACAATGACTTGCTTATTAAACATTTTTTTGTATCATAGGAACTTCTGAAAATTGGATGATAACTATTGGTCTTTTTGTCCCTAAAAAAAATAAATCCAAACACATCCATAGTCACCTACACATCCAAATACAAACCCACAAGGATAAGCAGACATTCTCACACTCACATACACATATGATTTTGCATACAATTTTCAGGCATAGCCAAAATTCCTGAAGCCCACGTTAAGAAACCTACCTCTAAGAACAACACTTAAATGAACTCAAGAGGAAGAGAATGGGTCAAGTGGCATCACCTTGGCAACTGCTTCTCTTTTTAAAAATCTCTAATATTAATGACGTTCCTTTATAGTTGCAACTTAAACTCATTTCACCTGCTCACATTCTCAAGGCAAATGGAAATCAATATGTGCATACCCTATATGACCATGAGAAACTTTCCCTTTACAAATTTCAGTTTTCTTGTCTGATAAATGAATGAACTGATAAACTATAGGGAATAATTCAATGAAATATATCACACTGGTATTTAAAACAACAAAAAAATAAGTTGCCACTATTATTGTTCCTGTTTTTATTATATTCTAATAAGGTAGTTTCATATGCTTGTGGTCTTAAAGAACATTTCTCATTTAGTATTTTTATTTCCAGAAAATCGTCACATTAAAAAAGCAAAACAAAACAAAAAACAAAATAAGCAAGTCATAAATAAACAAAACTGTTGATTAGAATCATTGCTATCTCTTTTCACTTTGATTTAATTCATGTTTAGGTGAAGGGGTTTTGAATACAGAGGAAATATTAGGACATTGCTTGCACTTCCATTCAAAAAATGTGTCTCTGTTAATTTTAACAAACCATGGGGGCTTCTCAAGGAAAAAGAAAAGTACAGCACTGTGTTACTGACCCATGCCCTTTGCCCCTTACATCTGACCACTTCTACAAGTTGTTAGCGGTTGTTAACTATCACTTTCATTCATACTTTTCCGTACTAAATATTATTTCTAGATAATGCCTCTAATCAATTGCAATCAATTTGAATTTGTATATCAATATCCCAGACCCTCTTTCATGACGTTGTTGAAATGACATGGTATGTAGTATGTTTCTTTTAAAATACCTTAACCCAGATTTTCAGTTCTTCTCTTCTGCAAACCCCCAAAGGCTATATTCAACTTTTAAACTAATCCAACACTTTCAAGATGTGAAAAACACCTTGAAACTGAAACTGACAAAGTGAATCACATTCCTCTCCCAATTAAGATCTACAGAGGCAGAGATGCTCACACGTGTGATATATATACACAAACACAGCTGGGCTGAAACCTGCTTTACCTACATGCTAACACGACTTTTAAAATTTCTCTGAGTCCCAAAGGTGCATGGCCTGGTGTTCTGTGAATATAGAAAAGGATTTCTGTTACATTCTCTTGTTAAAGAATTTAAATTTACAGTACCGATATTTATTTAATTACCAATTTGTTTCAGAAATGAAGAGGATACTCTTTGAAAAAGAGAAGAATAACTTAATATAACCCAAAGTTCACGTGCATAGAGAGCAACCTACTTTATGCCAAGACATCTATTATTTGCAGTACCATTCATTCTCACAACCACTATATGAAGCAGATATAATTGACCTCACTTCTACAGATGAGTGGCCTGTATTTTAAAGGGGTTAAGTGCCTTGCTCTAAATCACACAATGTGTAAGTAATGGAGGTGGAATTTGATCCCTCTTCTGCTAAGATTCTCTATTCTAGTATTTAATTATGATGTACTACCCATTTTAGTTTAAGAGAATCAAAAAGTTAGCATTTTTTCTATACTTAACAAGTTAAAACTGAAAAAAGAAGTACTTACATTAAATCATGGTACTGCAAAGAAGAGTAGCGTAAGAAAGATTTAAAATCACTTTTGTACTGTAATTATAAATGTGAAATAGCAATAAAAATACTAAATGAGAAATTCTGTTATACTTAATTCCTATAAATGGCTCTATAACTTCTCATGTCTGTTCCCTGCATTTAGATGAAGCTTGAAACTATCACTTAATTCTATATTCTATACATGAAACTAGAATTATAATAGGATATTTAAAAATATCTGCAAAGATTAAGAGAAAGACACTTTACTTAAAGAAAAAAAGTTCTAGGTAAACCAAAAAAAAAAAAAAAAAAGACCCATGAGAGATAATCTGGGACAGTAAAGGATGGCTGTCAGAGACTAATTATGATTGAATTCAAATTCAAAGCAAAAATGAACTAAGAGGTAAATATTATAAATCCTTGTATACTGGCATGCTTTTTAGTCCTAGTTGAAGATTATGTGTAAGAATAAAGAATATCAGTGGATAATAAGCAAATGAAAAAAAAAAAAACCTCAAAGCTGATCATTTGGTTTAAATCACGATTTCTGTGAAACAAATTAATGATATTCCCTGGGTTTTAGAGAGAGTACCCTTATTATTTTCAACATGTTCTTATTGTTTGTACTTCAGTGATTCTATTAACCCACAAAATTTTCATTTCATGACAGTTACTATATAGGAATAAGGTGAGTGATTTAGATATTTTAAAATATGGATTTTAGATTCTGTGTAAGTGGCTTGAGATTAGTACTCTTTCCTTGCCTGGAAACTGGCAAACCATTAAAGAAATCAAGAATTCATGCATTTTAGCAATTTTCCTTTTATACTTATTGGATATTTCTGGAGTCTTTTTTCTTGCTCTTTTCCTCTTTCTTACAGAATGCTTTTATTGCCAACTACTGTTAGAGTAGCCTATTAATGTTACCGTGGCTATGCTATTTGTACAAAATATTAAATTTGATGTATTTTTTGTAGAGTAGCTATGGAATTGGTGTATTTAAAAACTATGATTAAAGGCACGTTCTAGATTATTCAAAAATATATATCCTTTCAGTAGAGAAAAAAATAAGAGTTCCCAGACTGACTAGTGTATTGATTTTTGTGTATTCAATTAAAAATAAAAATCATGTGTGACCTAAGCTGCAAAAACGCGGCCCACTTTGGTTCAGATTTCTTTCCTGAATGACTCATGTCCTATGGATTTGGAAGGGAATGACTACGCGGGGAGAAAAAGTATTGGAGATGTGCCAATAGACTATTCTCTGTGGAGTCTTAGGGAAAAATGATGACAGCAGCAGCCTGGTAGAGGACATTCTTATTTGTCTTAAACTTTACTGGATAGGGTGGTGGTTAAGAGCTCTGGTGTCAGACTTCTGGCTGTGAATACTGACTGTAACATTCAGCAGCTATGTGACCTCAGAAAAGTTAATTACCTTCTCTGGGATTCAGTTCTTTCATTGGAAAAATTAAGATAATAATGATAACCTACATCATAAATTTGTTGTGAGAGTTTAATTATTTGATAGAGGGGTCAGCATAGTCCCTTGCACATGTTAAGTGTGTGAGAGATATGTGATAGTATTCTAGAAGTTATTTTGATGTATTTCAAAAGAGTAAAGCATAGCCTACTTTTAATGGTAACATGAAAAACCATTTGCCATTGGAGTCTTATTTCCAGCATAGAGAAATACTGCCTCCTCCACTAACATTTAAAAGTGAGCACAGACCTTTTTCTCTATTGTTTACTACTGAATCCTCAGTGCTTAGATTAGTGCCTGGGCCATTCATAGTGTGTTGTCAGTAACTGCTTGTTGAAAGAATGAATCACTGGTCAACTTTCAGTTTCTCCAAGCCAACAAAACCCTCCATAATACTTTACAATGGACAAAAATGTTTCTTTTCAACATCCGTCATGGATATACTCTAACCTATACTAGCGGTCAATCCAATCTTTCCTTTTTCTTTAGTCTGCTTCCTCCAGCTTCCAGCTCTCTAACAGATGCCTTGGGTTTTAGGAAAATGCTACAAATCCCTTTAATATCCTACTTGAGGTTTTCCAGTATGGGCAATCCATTATAATTACAGGAAAATAATCTCTCTCTACCAAACTCTTATCAAAATTCTCATTCCTGAGGAATATGAAAATAATAATAATGGTTGATATTTATTGAGTGCTTACTCTTACTGTGTATAAGGCACTGGGATAACATTTGTGCAATCTTGTTTAATCTTCACAATTTTCAATTATACAGATTCTAGAAACCTTCACAGATGAGAAAATTGAGATTTGGGGAGGTTAATTATTTATTATCAAGCCAAAAATTATAAAGGGCAAAACAGATTTTGCACCAGTCTAATATCAACATTAAGAACCAAATAAACTCTCTTCTGCCTATCCAGTCAGTGTTCAGTATTAAAGCCATCAGGAAATCTAATGATTTCACACACTAAAGCATTAAGGACTGACAGTACATTAACTATCAGTTGAAAGGTTACCCTGGATGGATATTTTTTCACTTTGAAAAATGATACTTTGAACAAAAATATATTGAAATGAATGAAAGAAATTCTAATGGTGAATTTCAGACCCTGTGACAGGTAAATGGAATAGATAATTTGGGACTGGAGACTTTTCCAGACTTAATAACCTTAATATAACTTTGTTCCAAGTTTCATTGTCAAATTCACCTATATGCTTGCCCTTTTAATCCCTATGAAATATTCTCTTCTTTAATTCAATTGCTCAATTCATAAACTTTTTTTTTGAATGTCTACTATGTGCCAGATACTGTTTTAGAATTGGAAGCAAATGATAACAGAAAATTCACAACTTGTTGAAAGACAAAAGCATTTAAACACACAATTACACTACAGTAGGTAAACATCATAAGAAAGGCAGTTACTACAAAATTAGAATGAAATGTACACATAACCATTTGGGTTAAGACATCACAAAAAACTTTGCTGGAAGTTATATTTAAATGGGAGTTAGGTGATGGGAGAGGACGTATGGAATGGTAAAAAGAGGGGTGCCTGGGTGGCCCATTCAGTTAAGTGTCTGACTGGCTCAGGTCATGACCTCAGGATCTGGGGATGGAGCCCCCCATCGGGCTCCTTGCTCAGGGGGAGTCTGCATCTCCCTCTCCCTCTGTTCCTCTCTCCACTCATGTTCTCTCTCTGTCTCTCTGTATGTCTCTCTCTCAAATAAATAAATAAAATCTTAAAAAAATGGTAAGATGAAATTTACCAACTGGAATAATTTGTGCAGAGAATTCTAGACAGAGCAAAAACAACACATGCAAAGGCATGGAGGCTTGAAAAAATAAAACTTGTTGGGGGAATTAAGATTAATTGGCTATGAACAAACACATTCTGATAGCTTCAATAATAACACTCACTATTGGTGTTCCTCTTCTGGGTTTGTATCTTAAACATTGGGGCTGTGGGGTTCCTGGGTGGCTCAGTTGGTTGAGCGACTGACTCTTGATTTCAGCTCAGGTCATGATCTCAGTGCCCTGGGATTGAGCCCAAGTCGGACTCTGTGCTCAATGGGGAGTCTGCTTGAGGGTGCTCTGTCTCTCCCCTTGCCCCTCCCCTTGTTTCTACTCTCTCTCTCTCCAAAATAAGTAAATAAATCTTAAAAACAAAAAAACAAAAATGTTGGGGCTGCCCATCAGACTCCTACCTCTCAATTAGGTTTTATTGAGTTACCTCATTTATTTCAGAGTTTTAATTAGCAGCTACCAGTATGTTGATGGTGGCTTTTTAGAAGCTTCCAGCCTACTGTTATTTAGATTGAGCAAGCCTAATTTAAAGGAGATAATTGGAAGACAGAATAAAAGCAGGAAATGTGCAAAGATAAAAATTGAGAGGCAGGAGAAATTTAAAAGTAACTACTCTCAGTAAGAATTTATGTTTAGCTTAGTATTGTTACAGAAGGTTACATAATCTATCCACCTATATCTACATATATATGTAGATATGTGTATATATAGGGGTTAGTATACAAACATATATTTCTTTGCTCTGTCAGATGAGAAAGCCTAAAAGAAATAACACCCCAGCAAAAATGAACACACCCTAAGGCCCAAATCTTGGTTTTGAATAATATTCCTTGAAGCATAGTTGATTCTAGGACTAGGGAAGGAAATATGTAAGATGAGACTAGAGACTCCTGCTGTGTCAAAAAGTAAGGAAGTGGTGAAAGAAAACAAAAGCAAAAACACATTAATGCTAGCTTTGGAAGCATAAACTCAAGTTAGAATGATACAAAGAAAATTAGCATGGCCCCTGCAAAAGGATGACATGCAAATTCATGTAGTGTTCCATATTTTTTTTTATGTTCCTTTCTTTTTTTTTTTATTTTAATGGTTTTTTATTATATTATGTTAGTCACCATACAGTATATCCCTGGTTTCTGATGTAAAGTTTGATGATTCATTAGTTGCATATAACACCCAGTGCACCATGCAATACGTGCCCTCCTTGCTACCCATCACCAGTCTATCCCATTCCTCCACCCCCCTCCCCTCTGAGGCCCTCAGTTTGTTTCTCAGAGCCCGTAGTCTCTCATGCTTCATTCCCCCTTCTGATTACCTCCCCTTTCTTTATCCCACCGATCTTCCTAGTTCTTATGTTCCATAGATGAGAGAAACCATATGATAATTGTCTTTCTCTGCTTGACTTATTTCACTTAGCATTATCTCCTCCAGTGCCGTCCATGTTGCAGCAAATGTTGAGAACTCGTTCCTTCTGATAGCTGAGTAATATTCCATTGTCTATATGGACCACAACTTCTTAATCCAGTCATCTGCTGAAGAGCATCTCGGTTCCTTCCACAATTTAGCTATTGTGGACAATGCTGCTATGAACATTGGGGTGCATATGGCCCTTCTCTTCACTACGTCTGTATCTTTGGGGTAAATACCCAGTAGTGCAATGGCTGGGTCATAGGGTAGCTCAATTTTTAACTTTTTAAGGGACCTCCACACTGTTTTCCAGAGTGGCTGGACCAACTTGCATTCCCACCAACAGTGTAGGAGGGATCCCCTTTCTCCACATCCTCTCCAGCAATTGTTGTTTCTTGCCTTGTCAATTTTTGCCATTCTAACTGGTGTAAGGTAGTATCTTAGTGTGGTTTTGATTTGAATTTCCCTGATGGCTAATGATTTTGAACATTTTTTCATGTGTCTGTTAGCCATTTGTATGTCTTCATTGGAAAAGTGTCTGTTCATATCTCCTGCCCATTTTATGATTTGTTTATTTGTTTCTCGCATATTGAGTTTGAGAAGTTCTTTGTAGATCTTGGATACCAGTCTTTTATCTGTAGCATCATTTGCAAATATATTCTCCCATTCCGTGGGCTGCCTCTTAGTTTTTTTTATTGTTTCCTTGGCTGTTCAGAAGCTTTTTATCTTGATGAAGTCCCACAAGTTCATTTTATCTTTTGTTTCTCTTGCCTTTGGAGATGTGTCATGAAAAAGGTTGCTTTGGCCAATGTCGTAGAGGTTGTTGCCTATGTTCTCCTCTAGGATTTTGATGGATTCCTGTCTCACATCAAGGTCTTTCATCCATTTGGAGTTTATTTTTGTGTATGGTGTGAGAGAGTGGTCAAGTTTCATTCTTTTGCATGTAGCTGTCCAATTTTCCCAGCACCATTAATTGAAGAGATCGGCAAAGAAGAAGTCAAAATGTCTCTCTTTGCAGATGACATGATACTCTATATGGAAAACCCAAAAGAATCCATGCCCAAACTATTAGAAGTTATAGAGCAATTCAGTAATGTGGCAGGATACAAAATCAATGCTCAGAAATCAGTTGCATTTCTATACACGAATAATGAGACTGAAGAAAGAGAAATTAGGGAATCCCATCCTATTTACAATAGCACCAAAAACCATACGTTACCTTGGAATTAACTTAACCAGAGACGTAAAGGACCTATAGTCTAGAAACTCTAAATCACTCTTGAAAGACATTGAGGAAGACACAAAAAGATGGAAAAATATTCCATGCTCATGGATCGGAAGAATTAACATAGTTAAAATGTCCGTGCTACCCAGTGCAATCTACACTTTCAGTGCTATCCCGATCAAAATACCAATGACATTTTTCAAAGAACTGGAACAAATAGTCCTTAAATTTGTATGGAACCAGAAAAGGCCCCGAATCACCAAGGAACTGTTGAAAAGGAAAAACAAAGCTGGGGGCATCACAATACCAGATTTTGAGCTGTACTACAAAGCTGTGAACACAAAGACAGCATGGTACTGGCACAAAAACAGACACATAGACCAATGGAACAGAATAGAGAACCCAGAAATGGACCCTCAGCTCTTTGGGCAACTAATCTTTGATAAAGAAGGAAAAAACATCCGGTGGAAAAAAGACATGTAGTGTTCCATATTAACGCCTTCCCAAAAAACTCACATTATTTAGGTTTGTCAAAGAGCCTATGAGCTAATGGAAAGAGTTTCCAGTGGCCAAAGCTGAAAGGAATAATTAGAACAACAAAATAAAGTAGTATTAGATTATAATGCAAAGTATAAAATAAATGTCCATGATTCCATGAATATAAATAAATGATTTAATGAATTAATGAACAGAGGAAGAAGAGGTAAATCTTCCATACAGAATTCCAAATAATTGATTTAGATTTCCTGGCCTACAGGAGAGGAAATATAACTCTCCACCCATGACATGTGGGCTGTGCACAGAAACTTTGTTCCAAAAGTGAAGTATGGAAATGGGGGTGAAAGAGTAACTTCAGTGGGGAAAATTACAAACATTCGTTTAGGAAGTGAGTAGTCATCGTTAACATTAGCAGTCATAAATCATGGTCATGCTGTGTACCCTTGATATGATATAATGAATACGATATGTGATCCTCTGTGTTCTTCCTCTCTAAAACCCAAGTCTCCTCAGGAGAAAAACATGGAGACAAGTCCCAGTAGAGAAGCATCCTATAATACCTGACCAGCACTCCTCAAGAACTCCTGACATCATGAAAAAGTATGTTTGAGAAACTATCATAGCCAAGAGGAGCCTAAAGAGAGATGATAGCTAAATGTATGTGGTATCCTAAATAGGGTCTTGGAAAAGATAATTAGGTAAAAATCAAGGAAATTGGAATTAGCTCTTCTTCTCATATCTCTTTCTTACTGATTCTATTTTCAAAGTGACATTTACGTAATTTGGTGTCAAATGATATTGGTTGAATGTGTTTTAAGGAGATGTTGACCAAGAGTTCCTGAGAAGCTGTGTATTACAGAGAACTCGTCACAGTAAATCATGTTTTTGGTCCTGTCACTGGCTCTGAGACTCTAGGCAAGTCATTCTCATCTGTGTGGACCTCAATTCCCTATGTCAGCTTGAACCTTAGCTTTGCTTATATCATAGGATGCATGCATATAGGAGCTCCACTGGAGGGTCTGAGGGCCATGTCTAGCCATGAGCAATTTATGTAAGGAATTGTAGAATCTCCAGGACAATATCTTATCACAAGGAAAAATGAAGTCCAGGCACACAAGGCCTAAAAAACTATCTCAGGGTCTAATGGGGAAGGTAGGAAAGGGGGAGGTTGAACAGCCCAGTGTTAAGTATCACATTATTTCTAGCCTAATATCCACCAGTGTGGATATTCTCTGAGGAGAAGAATTTGGTAGAAAGTACAGATACAGTTATTCCACAAAAATCTCTGAAAGTCAAAGCATTGCCTAGGGACTCATGGATTAGCATAGTTAGGAAGTAAGATTCCCCACATATGAGGAGAGCACACCTTGTTTCTTTTTATATTAAGAGCTTAGAGATCTCAACATTCTTTGCAGGCTCCAACCGTTCTGAGGTATTGACACATCCGAATAGTTTCCATCCGATGAGGCACAGTGGGGCACTGACTCAGTGCGACTTTGGCAGTTACCAGAGGCGGTTTTGCAGGGATGACACAGACGTGGAAGTTTTGATGTTTTGAATTCCACTGTGCATGTCCCTATAGACAGGTTTGGAGAAGGATAGGGCCTTTCTTTGAGTTTGAGACAAATATAGAATGAATAGAATGGTTTCTGATGTCTTCCAATGATAAACAGAGCTAGACTCAGGGAAGTAATATTTGTTATTATCATGCTTGAGCAATGAAAGTTGAAAAACAGAAAATAGGGGATTTCCAAGTGATTAATCACTAAAATTGGTATTTCATAAAATTTGAAGTACAACTCCAATATCGGATAAATTGGAGGTATTCTCATAAAAGGGTGAACACTTTCTGATCTTAAACTCTTAATTTTTGTCTTCTCCCTTTTCCCCTGAGAAGATCTGAGATATTCTTTTTTTTAAAAGATTTTATTTATTTATTTGACACAGATAGAGACAGCCAGCGAGAGAGGGAACGCAAGCAGGGGGAGTGGGAGAGGAAGAAGCAGGCTCATAGCGGAGGAGCCTGATGTGGGGCTCGATCCCATAACGCCAGGATCACACCCTGAGCCGAAGGCAGACGCTTAACGACTGTGCCACCCAGGCGCCCCTGAGATATTCTTAATGTAACATAAAGGCACTACAGAACCCAGAATGAAAAATTCCTAAATGAATGATGGCTGAGGTTCTGCCTACCTATAAAAATTTATTGGCTCTAAGCCAAAGAGGTTTATTATAGGAACATTGTTGCTGACTCTCTAGATTGTGAGGAAATGAGGGGAAAAAAAAATAAAACAGCACACACAAATCCTTAGGAGCAGCTGAAATTATAGCTTGGCTGTTTGAAGAAGGTCATACTGTTTTTCCATCTTTAAACTGATAGAGAAATATTAATATTCTGAACCATGGGCCCCCTGCCAAGTCTCCATCCCAAGTTTCCTAAGTTAACTATTTACACACCAGTCACTCACAAAAAAAAACTTGCTTGTCTGAGATCCTTGACCACATGGCCAAAATTAAAAAGAACTCTAAGAGAAACAGGGAAAACAGGCTATTTCTATCAGAAGTGGTCTACTTCATTCATCTCCTCTATAAAAGTGCCAGGGAATAAGGTATTGATGTAGTTCAGTTTGGGTGTGAGAAGTTAAAAATAAATAAATAAATAAACAAAATGTTGGGAGAGAATAAGTATTTTGCAACTGAATTGCAAGCAGTCCAGGGAAAGAAAAGATAAGATACCAAAGACCCCCAGGGCACTTCAAATGTAAGCCCTAATAAAAGGAAAACATGTACAGAAATAAGTGATAAAACTTACTTTCTTTTAAAGGTAAATTGACTGTGGACTACTTGTCAGTCAATGGGTGCCATAGGCTGATCAGATGGAAAGGAAGTCCACTGGGCTAGAAAAAAAATTGATTCTATTAAATTGGTAACCTTTGCAATATAAACAGTTCCCAGGTTTGTTATTTACATCAGTCAAGGAGAAGCTGAAATCAAATGATTTATCTAAAGCAATTTAAGGGGACTCAACTTGCCAGTATCCATCCAATTGTGACATGTCCCATACATGGCCACATAGAAGCAAATTAATAGGTTAGGCACTCTAAAACAATTACAACTGACATCATTTTAGTTTGAAATTAGTAACAAAATATACTCTTCACAGTTTGGTTGGTGGCATTATACCATTTGGAGGGGTAGGAGGAATAGTTTCAATCATCTAATTACCAGAGAAGGGGACTATTCGTAGAAGTTCCTAAAGAACTACTTTCTCTGGCCTCACCTTTGACATTTATGTATTTTACAAATTACATTAAGCATTAAAGAGTAAATATTTCAGCATATCAGATGAACAATTCTTACAGGTAATACAATCTGTTTATGTAAAGTTTACTTATTCAAGGAGTTTAAAGAAGTAGTCAGTGTCTCCGGCTTTTATGAATCAATTCTTCCAAATATACACTCACATTCACTTATAAGAGTACTCATAAATCCTTGCAAAGTGTAATAGGTTTATCTGTTTTTGGAGTTCAGTTGTGTTCTAAGTTCAGAAATTTACAAAAAGAATTTAGAAAACAATGAGAAAATTTAATTTGAAAAATAAATACATCATGGAAAGTCCAAATTAAGATATTCAGACTTTGGTTTTACAGTAAAGGGGAAATAAAGATATATTTTTCATTTGCACCTCTAAAGTCTTTAGTTTAGTGAGATATTTTCCTTAAAGCCAATTATCTAACTAAAAAAATTGCTTTACCTGATGTGCATAAAGAATTATTGATTTGCCTAGTCCATAATTTTGAATTATGCTCCATTTTAAAAATGAGCCTTTGTCCAGCACCTTTGCTGGGTCAATGAATGCAAAGTATCATCAGTGTTCTGACACCTTTCATCTTATAGTACTTGTTTACCCACAGAATTTTATAGGGATCAGGCAACTTGTACTATTTTTTTAAATAAAGACTAAAAAGAAATTCCATGTCAGAAAATAAGTATCCAAGTGGATTTAACTAAGTGACTTTATATTTAAAAATACAAATATAGCTCAGTGGAAAGTAATTTTTGTCATGTACAGGGATTTTTTTAGTATCTTCATAAAATATTTGAGATATTACATTCTTAGTTATTTTAATTGTGAACCCTAAACATTTTCCCTTTAAATTAACTGTATTTACTATTGAAGTACCTGCCCAATTCACAGAATTTTTAAGCATGAATAGGTAAAAGAGAAAAAAAAATTAATTCTACTTGTCCTATATAATATGTTTAAACCACCAGATGACATAAACATCTCAGAGAAAGCAGATAAGAATTGCCTGTTTTATTTTGAGCAACCTCAATAATAGGGCATTAGACCTGTAATTTGTAACAAAGAAAAAAGAAGGGGAAAGTCTGACTTAGCATAATGAATCAGTGTTTTTATTTTATAATGATACATTATTTGAATCTATGTTATAACTAGAATGTATTTCCTTATCTTTGAGTATTTAGTAGTCACCAACAGGGACAAAAATACCTTTTAAGAACACTCAGTTTTAAGATATTAATAATACTCAAGACAATTTGTTCAAAAGCTGGGAGACTTTTTTTTGGTAGATAATTATATCACATATAACAAGAGATTTAATATTGAAAAGAGCATATCATTCTGGAAGGCTTTTCTTCATCTCTTAGATCATTGTAAATACATTTCTTATTCAATTTTCTGATATTTCCTTCCCTGTAATAATGCTGAGTTAGATTAGAAAAACCTCAAGTATACAAACTTTCAGTTTTTAAAGAAAAAAATCCATTGAAAAAAATCATCAGAATTGGTGTCAGTTTCTGGGAAAATAATAAAAACTGGAAGTTTTTTTTAATACAATGTTTCTTCCTTTAACTTCTGTTATTACATAGCTACATCAAATTAATCAATAAAATAGTACTGACTTTAATAGTATCTTGACCTCCCTACAATAAAGTGGTGTGCTTGCCAAAGCAGAGTGCATTTTTTACACACTTTCCCTAATAAGAATGGCTAATTCACATCAATTCTAACTGCTTTTACACAAGTGGTAAACGTTAAAGGACATTAAATTGAAATAGCGTTTGTCCAGCAGATTCTGACACAGATTTACCAGTTTGCTACTATAATGTTTTTAAAAGACATAGAAAGACTGAAAAGCAAACAGTGTTCTGAAAGCAAAGATGGAGAGAGAGCCTTTTATCAGAGTATAAGAGAACTTTCATAGAAAGGAATAGAAGTGAAATGCAAATATATTGAGGTGGGGGACACTGATGGTCTAATAACACTTTACTTCATGAAATAGAAGAATCCCATTTGCGAGAAAGTGACAGAAAGTCCTTATGTTCCCCCTCAATTTCTACTACCTAGGCCAGAGACTGGGATTGAAAACTTTCCAACGTAATGCAGCAGCTCTTTGAATTTGCAGAGTTCAGATAATGGTTTGAGAAAATGTGTGTGAAGTACCCTGCATATAGGTGTGGCCCATTTTGGGGAGTCAATAAAAAAGTGCATACATAACTATGACTTCTATTCCCTCCCCCAGATCTCAGCTGAGAACAGCATGCATATGCCCTTTATGCTTACCTGCTTTATATGAAGCCCCGAGCTAATATTTTCTCATGACAGACATTTAGAGGGCATTGAGTACTTATTGAAAATTTGTGGGTAATGACAAGAAATCAGTTTATGTACCACTGAATCATTCCTGCAATAGTTATGGTAAGCCATCAATGGTAATACCCATCAAATCACTAATTTCCTGCTTGGAAACTAAGTTAGGGAAGTGATCATTGATTCATGTAATTAATATACAAAAATATATGTATGATAACCTTCAAAATAGCAAGTATTGGCTAATCTAAATAATGGTACCCATTTTTAATGGAATATTGTGCCAACATTTAAAATCATGTTTTTCAAGGAAAGTTTAATAAAATGGGAATTGCTTCCCACAACATACTGTTGAGAGATCAAAGCATAGGAAATTGTGCAGCTAAGGATTGTATACAATTAAGCAGTAAAAAAATTGAGAGTAGAATTTCTTTTCTCTTTCTCTATATCCTAAGTTTTCAAAAATTAGCAGGCATTTCTCTCAATTCAGAAAAAAGTAAATATTATAATGGACTTCAGGGTGTGGATAAACAATCAACAAAGCAGTCGTAAACATTTGTTTGGCCTACTTTGTTTCAGAGTAGAAAATATTGTCCCAAATCATGATTCAGTCATGTGAACTATAGGTATGTATGTCTTTTTAAAAATAGCAGACACCAACATTGCTGTTAATATTTGTAAAATGCTTTATAATTTATGGTATGCAAAATATATAGGCACAGTTACACACACAGATAATTATGTTTTGTTTTAAATATTTAAATAATCGTATAAACCATGTGTAAGAACCATTTTTTTCCTATCACCCTTGTTTCAGCTCAGTACCGGTTCACTTAGATAAAACTTTTACAATTGACTTCAACCCATTTAATAAAGAACTAGACAAGACAAAGGAAGGAGCAAGAGAAAATTCAGCTCCAGATGGTGGCTGGAGAGTGGTAGGGTACTGTCACAAAAGAACATCTGGAAAAGCTGAAAGGATTAGAGGAAAGAACCTTTGAAAAAAATTGTTACTTTAGCTCATGAATCATATGCCCTTAAAGTTGGAATACATGAAATTCCTTCACCAAAGAAAAGTAAAATTAATAAGTAAGTAAATAAATACATAAATAATTTCCTGCTACAACTATTATTTTCTTTTTTCTTTTTTAGTTTTTATTTTAATTCCAGTTTGTTATCACACAGTGTTATATTAGTTTCAGGTGTACAATATAGTGTTCCAACAATTCCATGCATCACCCCGTGCTCATCAAGATAAGTGCCCTCCTTAATATCCATCACCTATTTAATCTATCTCCCCACCCCCCTCCCTTCTATTAACCATTAGTTTGTTCTCCGTAGTTAAGTCTGTTTCTTGCATTGTCTCCCTCTCTTTTTTCCCATTACTGATTTCTTTTGTTTCTTAAATTTCACTGATGAGCGAGATCATATAGTATTTGTCTTTCTCTGACTGGCTTATTTCACTCAACATTATACTCTCTAGTTCCATCCATGTCATTGCAGTAAGATTTCATTCTTTTTTATGGCTGAGTAATATTCTATAATATATATTCTATCATATATATGTATCACCCCATTACATGTATTATATAGATATAGATACAGGTATGGATATAGATATCACCTCTTCTTTATCCATTCATCACTCAGTGGACACTCAGGCTGCTTCCATACCTTGGCTATTATAAATAATGCTGCTATACACATAGGGGTGCATGTATTCCTTTTGAATTAGTATTTTTGTATTTTGGGGGTAAATACCCAGTACTGCAATTGCTGGATCAGAAAGATAATTTTATTTTTAACTTTTTGAGGATCTTCCATACTGTTTTCCAGAGTAACTGTACCAGTTTGCATTCCAACCAAGAGGACATTAGGGTTCCTTTTTCTCTACATCCTGTTGTTTCTAATCTAGTTGATTTTAGCCATTCTGACAGGTGTGAGGTGATATCTCATTGTAGATTTGATTTACATTTCCCTGATGATAAGTGATGTTGAGCATCTTTTCATGTGTCTGTTGGCCATCTGGATGTCTTCTTCAGAAAAATGTCTGTGTCTTCTGCCCATTTTGTAATTAGATTATTTGTTTTTTGGGTGTTGAGCTGTATCAGTTCTTCATATATTTTGGATACTAACCCTTTATCGGAGATGTCATTTGTAAATATCTCCTCCCAGTTAGCAGGCTGCCTTTGAGTTTTGTGATTGTTTCCTTTGTTGTGCAGAGCTTTTTATTTTGATGTAGCCCAATAGTTTATTTTTGTGTTTGTTTCCCTTGCCTTAGGAGACATATCTGGAAAAAAGTTGCTGTGGCCAATGTCAAAAAGGTTACTTCCTCTGTTTTCTTCTTGGAGTTTTATGGTTTTAGAACTTATTTTTTAGGTCTTTCATCCATTTTGAATTTATTTTTGTGTATGGTATAAGAAAGTAGTCCAGTTTCTTTCTTTTGCATGTTGCTGCCCAGTTTTCCCAACACCATTTGTTGAAGAGATGGTCATTTTCACATTTGGATATTCTTTCCTGCTTCATGGAAGGTTAATTGACCATATAATTGTTGGGTTTATTTATGGGTTTTCTATTCTGATATATTGATCTATGTGTCTAATTTTGTGCCAGTACCATACTGTTTTCACTATCATAGCTTTGAAATATAACTCTAAGTTGGGAATTGTGATGCTCCAGCTTTGCTTTAATTTTTCAAGATCTTTTGGCTATCAAGGTCCTTTGTAGTTCCATACAAATTTTAGGATTATTTGTTCTAGTTCTGTGAAAAATGTTATTGGTATTTTGATAAGGATAACACTAAATGTTTAGATTTCTTTGGGGAGTATGGACATTTTAACAATATTTGATCTTCCGATCCACAATGGGATGCCTTTCCATTTCTTTTGTGTTGTCTTCAATTTCTTTCATCGGTATTTTATAGTTAGCAGAGTATACATCTTTCACCTCTTCAGTTAGGTTTATTCCTGGAGATCTTATTATTTTGGGTGCAATTGTAAATAAGATTGTTTTCTTCTTCTTCTTCTTCTTCTTCTTCTTCTTCTTCTTCTTCTTCTTCTTCCTCTTCCTCTTCCTCTTCCTCTTCTTCTTCTTTTTTTCTTATAATGTTCAGTTAGCCAGCATATAGTACATCATCAGTTTTTGTTGTAGTCAATGATTCATTAGTTGCATGTAACACCCAGTGCTCACCCCAACACATGCCCTCCTTAATACCCATCACCCGGTCACCACTTCACCCCACACCCCTCCCTTCTATAACCCTCAGTTTGTTTCCCAAAATCCATAGTTTCTCATGGTTTGTCTCCCTCTCTGATTTTTTCCCCTTCAGTTTTCCCTCCCTTTCCTGTGGTCCTCTCCTCTATTCCTTATGTTCCACATATGAGTGAATATTACTCAGCCATCAGAAAGAATGAATACCCACCATTTGCATCAACATGGATGGAACTGGAGGGGATTATGCTAAGTGAGATTGTTTTCTTCATTTCTTCTTCTGCTTCTTCATTATTGGAGTGTAGAAATGCAACAGATTCCTGTACATTGATTTTGTATCCTTTGACTTTACTGAATTCGTTTATCAGTTCTAGTAGTTATTTGGTGGACTCTTTTGGGTTTTCTATATAGAGTATCATGCCGTGGAAATTTTACTTCTTTCTTATCGATTTGGATATCTTTTATTTCTTTTTGTTGTCCTGTGGCTAGGACTTCCATTACTAAGAGTGTAAGAGTGGACTTTCTTGTCTTGTTCCTAACCCTAGGGGAAAAGCTCTGAGTTTTTCCCCATTAAGAAAGATATCAGCTGTGGGATTTTTTATATATGCCATTTATTATGTTGAGGTCTGTTCCCTCTAAACCTACTTTGTTGAGGGTTTTCATCATGAATGGTTGTTGTGCCTTGCCAAATGCTTTTTCTGCAACTTTTTCTTATCCTTTCTCTTATTGATGTGATGCATCTTGTTGATTCATTTGCAAATAGCGAACCACCCTTGCCACCTTGGAATAAATCTCACTTGATCCTGGTGAATGATTTTTTTAAATGTATTGTTGAATTGGGTTTGATAGTATTTTATTGAGAATTTTTGCATCTATGTTCATCAGGGATATTGGCTTGTAGTTCTCTTTTTTGTGTCATCTTTATCTGGTTTTGGTATCAGGATAATACCAGTCTCACAGAATGAATTTAGAAGTTTTCCTTCCTTTTCTATATTTTGGAATAGTTTGAGAAGAATAGGTATTAACTCTTTCTTAAATGTTTGGTAGAATTCACCTGTGAAGCATCTGGTCCTGGACTTTAATTTGTTGGAAGGTTTTTAGTTACTGACTCGATTTCTTTACTGGTTATTTGTTCAAGTTTTCTATTTCCTCCTGTTTCAGTTTCAGCAGTTTACATAATTTTAGGAATTTATCTATTTCTTCTAGGTTGTCCAATTTGTTGGCATAATGTTTTTCACAACATTCTTCTATGATTGTTTGTATTTTTGTGGTGTTGGTTGTTATTTCTCCTCTCATTTGTGATTTTATTTATTTGAGACCTTTCTCTTTTTTTCTTGATAATACTGGAGAGAAGTTTATCAATTTTACTGATTATTTTTCAAAGAACCAGCTTCTGGTTTCATTGATCTGTTCTATTGTTTTTCTAGTTTCTATGTCTTTTATTTTTGTTCTAATCCTCATTATTAACTTCCTTCTGATGGATGGATTTAGTTTTTGTTCACTGCTCTTTTTCTAGCTCCTTAGACATAAGATTAGATTAAGATTTTTCTTGCTTCTTGAGGTAGGCTTGTATTGCTATAAACTTCCTTCTTAGAACTACTTTTGCTGCATTCCAGAGGGTTTGGATGGTTGTGTTTTCATTTTCATTTGTTTCCATGTAGTTTTTATTGCTCATTTGATTTCCTTGTTGATCCATTCATTCTTTAGTAGCAAGTTATTTAACCTCTATGTATCTGTGGTCTTTCCAGATATTTTTTGTGTGTGTGTGTGGTTGATTTCTTGTTTCATAGCATTGTAGTCAGAAAATATCCATGGTATGATTTCAATAGTCTTGAATTTGCTGAGGTTTGTTTTATATGCTAATGTGTGATCTATTCTGGAGAATGTTCCACGTACCCTTGAAAAAAATATGTATTCTGCTGTTTTAGGATGGAGTATTCTGAATATATGTTAAATCCATGTGTTCCAGTGTGTCATTCAAAGCCATTGTTTCCTTTTCGATATTCTGTTTAGGTGATCTATCCATCAATGTTAAGTTGGGTTTTAAAGTCCTCTACTATAATTCTATTATTATTGATTGATTCCTTTATGTTTTTAAATTAACTGTTTTATGTATTTGGGTACTCCCATGCTGAGTGCTTAAATATTTACAATTGGTATAACTTTTAGTTTGTACCCCCCCCCCCGCCTTTATTATTATGTAGGGTTCTTCTTTGTCTTTTGTCATAGTTTTTGTTTTTAAAGTCTGTTTTGTCCAATATAAGTATCACTACTCTGGCTTTCTTTAGACATCCATTTGCATGGTAAGTATTTCTCTGTCCCCACACTTTCAATCTGCAGATGTCTTTAGGTCTAAATTGATCCTCTTATAGGCAGCATATAGATTGATCTTGGGTTGTTGTTTTTTTAAGATTTTATTTATTCAAGTGAGAGAGAGAGAGAGAGACAGAACAAGCAGGGGGAGAGACAGAGGGAGAAGCAGAGTCCCTGCTGAGCCAGGAGTCTGATATGGGGCCTGGTCCTAGGAACCTGGGATCATGCCCTGAGCTGAAAGCAAGCTCTTAACCATCTGACCCACCCAGGCACCCCAGGATCTTGTTTTTTTAATCAATTCTGTCACTCTATGTCTTTTGATTGGAGCATTTAATCTATTTACATTTAAAATAATTCTTGATAGATATGTATGTATTGCCATTTTATTACTTGTTTTGTGGTTGTTTCTGAAGATTTTTTTCTGGTCTTTTCTTTCTCCCCTTCAAGTTTTGGTTATTGTTCTTTAATGATATATTTGGATTTCTTCCTCTTTATTCTTTGCATATTTATTACTGGTTTTTGATATATGGTTACCATTAGGTTTGTGTACAACCTGACCTGCCTATAGCAGTCTACATTAAGTTGATGCTTGTTTAAGTTTGAATCCATTCTCTTCTCCTTCCCTCCTTATTCTCTTTTCTCTTATTCTGGAACTCCTATAATACAAATGTTATTACATTTGATGGAATCACTGAGTTACCTAAGTCTATTTTCATTTTGCAAAACTATTTTCTCTCTTTTGTTCGGCTTAATTACTTTCCATTACTCTGTCTTCTAGGTCACTAATTCATTCCTCTGCTTCTTCCAGCCTGGTGTTCATTCCATCAAGTGTGTTTTTCATTTCACTTCTTGAGCCCTTTATCTCTGCTATGTTATTCCTTATCTGTGTTAAGGGTCTCACACATGTCTTCTACTTTTTTTCTCAAGTGAGTACCCTTATGATCAGTGCTTTAAATTCTTTATCAGGCATATTACTTATTTCTGTCTCATTTAGATCTCTGGCTGTGGCCTTGTCCTGTTCTTTCATTTGGGATAAAGTTCTCTGTCTCCTCATTTTGTCTACCTCCCTGTGTCTGTTTCTCTGTGTTAAGATAATCTGTTCTGTTGGGGCACCCAGATGGCACAGTTGGTTGGGTGTCTGACTTGGATTTGGCTGAGATCATGATCTTGAGGTCATGGGGTTAAGCCCTGTGTTGGGCTTTGTGCTCAGTGTGGAGTCTGCTTGGGATTATCTCTCTCCCTCTGCCCCTCTCGCTAGTGCTCTCCCTCTCTCTCTCTCTGAAATGAATAGATAAATCTTAAAGAAAAAGGAAAGAAAAAGAAAAAAGAAAAAAAGAAAATCTATTGTGTTTTCTGCTCTTGATGGTAGTGATTTTACAAAGAGGTCCTGGAGTGCCCTGCAGTACAGTGTCCTCTATACACCAGAACTTGGCCCTTCAGGTGAGTATCCTATGTGTGTTGCTTACACTCTGCTATTGTGTCTGAGTCACTTTTCTGTTCAGTGTACTCATCTGCACTGATTTTCTGCCTTTTATGATCTGTGCTTGCTCTTTGTGGTATGAGTGGGACCCAGGCAGGCCAACTTTGGGTGGGGATGTTCCTGCTGGGGAAGTTGGGAGCAAGTTGGTGATATTAGCAAAATTTTCACTGGGCCACTAGTGGAAGCTGGGGGCTACATGCCTGGATGGCCAGGAGCATAAGGCTGGGTGCAGTGTGGAGAGTATGTAGGGGCATGCAACTGAGCGTGCATGCAAAGGTACCTATGGAAGACCAGCTGGGGAAGTGAGTCCTGGAGGCGGCTCTGGTTCCTGTGGGCACTGGCTGGGTGCGTGATGGTGGCTGGGACCATAACGCTAAGCACGGTTCAAGGGATGTTTGTGGACCCTGGTAGCAGCTGTGCACCTAGCAGTTGGGTTCAGTGCTCATGCAGCTTTAATAATATTTGCCCTGAGCCCAGGACTTTGGCCAGCAGGCTTGGAGTAGTCGAGTCCTTAGGAGAACTTGTGGGCATGATGCACTGCTAGCATGTTAGATAGCGTCTGTGCAGCGTTTATGCTGAGGGGCAGGGGAGGAAAATGGCACCTGCCAGCTCCCTCATTTTCATAGAAGTCCTCCAACATACTCCAAAATGGGTATGAACAGATCCGTCTCACGTTTGCCTTCAGCATGTAAACCGTAGTTTTTGTTTCCTTTTCATGTAGGCTGCTGTCTCTTTAAGGGTGGTGACCATCCAGGCTTGCCCAATGCTGAGTCAGCTGCCTACTAAAGCTCCAAGTTCCAAGTCCTACAGGTTATACAAACTCATGGAATTCAGCCCCTCCGGTTTTTAAAGCCAGACATTGTAGGGATTAGTGCCACGGCGTGTTCCTCTGTCCTCTGTGTGCATGCAGTTCCCTGTCTCCTGCTGGCAGCCTCCCTCCACCTTTCTCACTTCGCCAACGTTTCAGATGCAGCTTCTTCTCTATATTTAGTTGTGGAGTTTGTTCTGCCAGTCTTCAAATCACTCTCTGGTTTATTGACTTGGATATAGATGATATCTAATTGAAAACGTGGAACAGGGTGAACTCAAGCTCCTCCTAGTCCACCATCTCCCCAAGCTCCCTCTGCCATACTGATTTAATCATTGCTGCTATATTTTGCGATCTAGATGATGGAGATGGCATTACTGATTCCCTAAGACTTGCACTATAAATTTGCTTCTTTGGGGTTTAAATTTCTATGCATGTAGATTAATGAGTTGTATCTAAACCTCCAAAACTGCTAACAGATTACCTTCATTAAAGTTTCTCATTAGGAAATAGAGAATCTGAATTAAGTCAATCCTATTTTTCTCTCTTCTCCATGAAATTAAATCTGTATGATTTGCAAATATTGAGATTTTTATTTTTTCTAAATCAAAGTAGGAGATAAGCCAAAAGATTTTTTCTCTCTCTTCATGGTTGAATATTACATAAAGAATACCTTCTGATAATTAATGACTTTTTTTAAGGTATAGAGAAAATATTAGTTGTAAACCATACTTTTTTTGAAATGTTCTTCAGATCAGTTTATAAGATCTATAGTAATCTGGAGAATAACTATGAAAATGTAAGTCCTATTAACATATATAGCAACGACCAGCCAAATCATTCACAATTTCACTGTTCTTGCATCAAAGAAAAGTGACAGAGCAGTAAAACAAACATGCTTACACTGTAAGAATTGTGAGAAGAGCAATGTGGCAAATGATGATAGAACTCTTGCTGATATTTCATTGCAGCATATTTAGTAGGTTGATTTAAGTCATTGTCAGAAAGAAGCATCAGAAAACAAATTAAGATAACTTCAGTTAAAAGTCTGTCCTATAAAAACTATATTCCTATTTATTCTGTACTTTTTATTCTTTATAGCCATCATTGTAAGCTTTCATAATATGGTCTTCAGAAGTAACAGTTCTAGGGTCATTAATGGACTCAAAGATTGTTGAAAATGCTTGTTAACTGTATTGTTGGGAAAGATTTCTCCAGGGCTTAAGAAATAGTTCTAAAACCTGTTCATATTTGTTAATTACCAAATTCACAATGCCATCTTATACTTATGATTTTCTTGACCTTATATTCAACATCAGCCAATTTTACATATAAGATTCTTGGTAAACAATTGAAGGTTATATTCTGGTAAAAGAAGCTCTGAATTGGGAATTTGAAGGTCTAGACTTGTTCTGGTCTACCATTAACTGGCTAGATTAATAAATTTATTAGCCATTTTTGGTCAAATAATTCTGGAGGAATAAACCGGATGATCTCTAATTTCCCCTCAACTCCCATATTTTATAGGAAGCTTGGATGTTTCTTAATATGTGAAGACTCCCACAGTCTATCCTTTTTTGAAGGGCAACTGATTTTTCTTCTTTGGAGAATCCTGAGTTGGAAACAGATTCCACAGGGAGCACATCATTTTGGGCACATCTTTAAATGACCATAGACTTCTAGAGAAGTGTTAGGCACTTTTATCGTTCCCAGAAGTGTGTAAAAGAGATCACATGTGTATTTTAGACCATGAGTATGTATTTTGATTATGGATCATAGCCTGATCTCTTGTGTTGGTTTCCGTAGCACACTGAAGGCCACATAGTAGGTGTTCAGCATATTTTAATGAATTAATCTTCCCCATTCCCTAGTTAATCCAGAATTTTAGCAATTAGCTTCTATGTAAGGGAGCCCTGGAGGAAGTAAGGTTACCTAATTGTTATACTACTGCTTATCAGGAACTCAGTAGGTGTTCAGTAGTTCATTGTAATGATGGATGATGCCTATTTTTATGCAAGACTTGGCTTTATGTAGCTATTTGTCATTGCTTTTGATAATACCTTTTTTACATAACATCTCTCAGGGCTCAGAAACCAGGGTTCTTATTTTGTAAGATTATCCCCTTTAGTTGTATAGGGATGTTCTAGGATATTTATAGCCTTTTGTGCTTCTACAATCTGGAAACCTTAATATAAATATTATGGACAACTAAAGTAAAAATCTTAAAAAGCAATATAAAAGCAAATATCAATAATTTTCTTGAGTAAGATATCACCTTTCTTTCAAATTTACCATAAAGCAATGAATTTTAGACTTTCCCTTCCCGTAAGTTAATAGTGGATAGAGGTTACAGATATGGAATGTGGATATTTAGAGCTCATATATAAAAATTTATCAAGGCACTTTTAAAAATGTAATGACAAATATTCACAGTAATGCAGTGATTCTGTGTGCTTAATGAAGCAGTCATTTATTCAAATACCTTTTTTAGTCATAGACTCTGTATGTATTAGGTGCAAAAATTGTTAGTAGCTTTGGGCTTTGGGTTCAAAACCATCTGTAACTATTCATCTTTTTGATTCTCGCAAAACCTTTCACCTTAAATTTAATAAGCCATGTAACTTGCTAGGAACACTGGAAATCAAGCAAATGATAAGTAATATCAGCAAAAGAGTTAAATATATACCTTCACTCTGCGGTTGAGTCTGATCACATAGGGATAGATTTTATTTTGTTTATGTACTTATTTGTTTGTTTCCTATAGGCATTAATTTTTATATCTATGAGTGACAGAAGTTAATGTAGATAACAGGATGCTGTTAACTAATAAGTTAATAGATTGATCCCACATTGACACTTTGTCACCCTATATTACTGGGACCACTTAATATATCAAAATCTTCTTGTTAAGTCAAGCTTAATGATGTACGTGCTGTGTTTTCCCAGAGCTAATTGTTTTAAATGCCTTTTTACATGTTATAAACCCTTTTAAACAGATTGAATACATTAACTAAGTAAATAAATTAAATTATTGTATTGGCGACAAGGGCAACGTATAACTTGCTAATTTGTTGATTTTTACTAAATACTAGGTTGTGAAGGGGTAGTAACTAGGGCACATACATATGCACTTCTGGGTAAACTAACTCACTAGAGATAATATCCATTTCAGTGTATGACTATCGCTATGATTTTCCACTGTCATTAGAATTCATTAAGTAATTATGAATGCATAGTACCTCAATTTAAAGTAAATTTAAAAGGACCTGCTAAACAAGTGTTTCATAAGCTATTTACAAACTACATTTATGTTCTTTTATGTCTTGATTTCCACACTTGCAAAGTAGATTATGTAGTTAAAGGTTTAAAAAATCATGTGGAATAATTCTTATATTCATATTGTATAGCCTAAACATCTCAGTGAACAGCAGAAGTAAGCATAAATAATAGCAGATCACCACAACAAAGACTTCCAAAAGAAATCAGCTGCTGAGAATGCCAACACTGATGGGAAACCTAACAGGGGAGAGAATGGTAAGATCCAAGGAGACTTATTCTTCCCTATGCACTATTTTCCTCAGCCTTTATTGGGTTTGTCACTATAAAAGACTAGAATCTGAGTCAGTCATTTGGCAAGAAGAAATATTTGGATAACTAGAGATAATGTGTCTTATATTCTTGTTTACATCAGTGATCTAAGTCACGTCACTAAAGCTTTGACAATATAATTCACAAAATCATAAAATCCTCAATTTACTGTCAGTTCCACACTTGGTAAACTCTGTGCAGATGGGCTATACTTACAGCTTACTTAACTTATTGTGCCTCTATCATGTTATACATATAACCTACGTATTGTGGGCATATCTGTGAATAACATATAACATATAACCTACATATTGTGGACATATCTGTGAATAACAAAGCTATAGTCTCTGTCCTCTTGGAGCTTGCAGTCTAGTAGAAATTGAGACTTAAACCAGTAATTCCAAAACTAATGATCAAGCCAAAAGAGAAACATATCCTCTTTAGGAAATTGTCAAAAGCATTTGCTGAAGGATTTTCTTTAAGGTTTATAGAAAAGCCAAGAATTCAAGAGCTGCTTGGGTGATTGGAAGCTCATAAGCATGTTTGATTTAATATTAGGAAGTGCCACAAATCTGAAAACACCAAAAGAAACAAGATGTCAGTGTAATAAATTTGAAACATGAGAAAAACATGTTTCTTATAGTTTTAAAATGGAAGTTAAAATATAAGTCTTTGCAGGTTAAAAGTGAGTAGAAGTGTTTTAACATGTATGTCTATTATGGGAATTTCAAATCTTAGACCTGGTTAAAACAGTGTTGAGTATTTTTATAAATAAATGAAAGCTTAATTACTTTGATAGGGCAGATCTTTACTTCTTGTGGATTTTTGTTATTATAGAATTATGCTGTGTTTTACAGCTGGATGTCCAGTTTTTGGAAATAAATGTGCTAATTGATAATTACCAAACTATAATGACTATATTGTGTTTTTCTCTTGTATTTCAGAAAACTCCTTAGAGAGTTAAATTTATCACCATCATTTAAAACCGGTCTGCACTTAAGGATTTCCAGGTGGTACAATGAAAGATTGTACATATTTGAGGATATGACAGTAGTTTATATCAAAATATCTGCTTCTTAGCATTTAGTTCAGAATAGTATAATCCTTTCATGGCAATAAAAATGTGTTGCCTGATGACATGGAAATAATTACATACATTCAGTTTTTCTATTGTTAGTACTTACCAGAAAATGCAGTTTAGAAAAAAATTAGATATAGTACTTGCAAAAATAGAGCTGTAATGCCTTAAAAATATTTTCTTTGAGATTTAAATGAAAAAAGTAGCTGCTGGACATAACATATTGCATTGATGCATATCCAGACTCACTGTATTGAAGAGATTTTCAGTTTGTTCCTTTCTGTTTTTCAAAATGTCTGTTTTACATTCTGATTCTAATCCATATGCAGGGCAAATGCCAGCATCAAATTAGGATACTATTAATGATAATCATAAGATCTTAATTTAAGGGAAACTGCCACTGTTTGCAGGCTGTTCTAAAAAAAAGGATTATGTAGGAGAAGAAACTAGAGTAAAAATGGCATTTTCTATTACAGACTTTTAACCTGTTCATAATATAGAACAGGCAGCCATGTAGCTGACTGGGGTATAATAGGAAAAATAGTACTGTAGATGCATTAATTTAAAATGGAATTAGACTATTATAAATTGGGAAGGAAAAATAAAGTATAAAATAGAAATATTTCTTTTGCTGCACTCAAATAGGGATTACAGGGCTATTTTAGAAAAGAGGATTTCCTGTTTTATTCAATGTGAGGTCATTTTATATACTTTGTGTTTCTTTTTTTCTTTTTTCTTTCTTTTCCTCTTCTGTATTTATTCTGACAAGGTCAACAGTCTATGTGGAGCATTCTGCAGCCACCCATTTATTTTAAAGAACCAAACTTCTATATTGTTACAATCCTTCCTATGCCATTTTTGAGGTATTGTCTTTCTTCCTCTTGTCTGTTGTGTGTATGCATCCAATTAACAGACTATTTCCTTCAACTCTTAACATGACTCAGCAGGCTGTGATCAAGCTATAGATATAGCATTATTTTTGATTTTCAAAATATATGCCTAATCATCTTCTCATTAATTGGATGATTCAACTATGAAAAGTATTTCCTGACCTAGGTTCAAATAGCTTACTATATTATGTGGGTAATATTTTGCTATTGCTAGTATTTTTCAGTGTTAGGTAGTGAAATATTGCAGAAAATAAGAAATGCTTATTAAAATTGAGCATCTTGAAAATTTAATAAAAAAAGTAAGAACTAGATAATTAGTTGATCCGTGGATGAGGGGAAAGGTGAAAAAATTAAAATTTTGTTGGGAATAGAGCACTTTATATATGAAATAGAGAAAACAAAAATCGAATTGAATTTTTATTAAAGAAGAACATGATACTCAAGAGATAACACTGTGTGACCATTAGGCATTATTTACCAACGTCATGTAAGATATTTGTTTTCTAAAGAAAGATCTTCACAGATATTTTGTTTCAATCTCTTCCTTGATTTTTAACATTGAGATCAGCAATGTACATTATACTCTTTTATATCATTTACAGTGATTAGTGCTGTGTGATTGCTGAAAATATACGAATTGATTGGCAGGATGATATGTTCTGAGGTATCCTGTAAAACACATGTGCCAGGTTTCAAGGACACGCATCTTTTAGAAATATTTTATCTTCAGGGGTACCTGGGTGGCTCAGTCGTTAAGTGTCTTTCTTCGGCTCAGGTCATGATCCCAGGGTCCTGGGATCGAACCCCACTTCAGGCTCCCTGCTCAGCGGGAAGCCTGCTTCTCCCTCTCCCACTCTCCCTGCTTGTGTTCCCTCTCTTGCTGTGTGTCTCTCTGTCAAATAAATAAATAAAATCTTAAAAGAAAAAGAAAAATTATATTCAATAAGGTATATGTCCTCTGGATCTATTCAGAAGCCATGAAGCTATATATGGTATGAAGTGCAATCCCAAATTCTAACCATTGCCTATGATATAGTTTTAGGATGGCCAAAGGAGGACGTGTTAGGAAAAACACATGTTTTCAAGGTGTAATTTCTGGATAAATATTTAATGAATAAACAAAGAATGAAGAAAATTGTTAATAAACAGATTATCCTTATTCTTAATTATCCCAACCACAGAGTGTCTTTTCAAAATCATAGCTCTTACCATGTCATTTCTCTATTTTAACCCTCTGAGGACAAACCATTTTCTTCAAGGTAAATTCAAATTCAAAACAGTAAGTATTGCTGTATTTCAGAGTTCTGTTCTTGGCAGTTTTCTCTGCTACTCTTTATTTTCCTTACATGATTTTGTCTGCCTCCATGACTTTGGTTAACACCTGTCCATATCTCCCATCTACACTTAGATTTTGAAAACCCAACTCTATAAATCTGGCACCTGCCAATATAATCACCTAACATTTTTTTTGTTGTTGCTTTTTATTTAAATTCAATTAACCAACTTATAGTACATCATTAGTTTCAGATGTAGTGTTCAATCATTTATCAGTTTTGTATAACACCTGGTGCTCATCACATCATGTGCCCTCCTTAATGCCCATCACCCAATCACCTAACATTTAATGTCCCATGTCTCTAACTAATCTCATGATCTTACTTGTAAACCCATCTATTCCTCACTTAATTTTATTCCGTCATCACTTTAGTATTATCAAGGCCATGGTATAGTAGAAAACAACCATAAAAACTTAGTGCCTTAAAAAAATACAAGAATTTATTTCATAATCTTACCAGTCTATTTGGCTTGGCTGGGGATTTTGGTTAGCATAACTTTTAACTCAAGGACTTAGCCTGCTGAAGTATAAACTATTAACAATACTGGGTACTGCTGCAAAGAGAAAGAAGATGGAAAATCACACTCTCCTTCTAAAGCTTCCTCATGAAAGTAGAGATGTTACTTCTTGAATTTCATCAGATAAAGCAAGTCATGTGGCCACACTTTCCCACAAATGGCAATATCCATGTTCTTGGAGAAAGACCATAAATATTGTGATGTGAAAGCACTAAAGATCCTATCTACCTTCTTATTTAAACTATACACTAAGTGCTAATCTTTACACTTCTTCACTTGCTATTGTTTTCCATGTCTTATCATCAAATTTTATTAATGTCAGTTCCTAAATATCTCTCATATCTGTTTCCTCAACTCCAACCCAACTGCTATCCTACTGCTACTCAACCTTGATAATCTTTTCCCTGGACGATTGCATCACCTTTATTACTCTGATTCTAAATTTACCATTCCCCAGTCCATTCCTAAATTTGTAACCAGAGGATATCTTAAAATGTGGCACTAATTTTATCTGTCCTATTCTTACAGTTCTTCAACACTATGGCTTCACTTCAATTTATAGTTTTAGTTCTAAGCCTCCTTGCTGGAATAAAAGGTGTTTTATTGTCAAATCCTGGTCTACTTTTCTGTTCTCATCTCACACTTCTCTTCTTTGGCACCTTTTTTATGCTCCTAACATAATGCACTACTTGTTATTCTCCCCCAAGCAAATCATCCTTTCTCATATTGTTAAACATTGTACATACTGTCTTTTTGAAAATGTTCTTGTTCTCAAACCTCTATTTATCTTTCAAGATTAATTTCAAACATAAGCCCCTTATCATGACTTTCTTGCCTCTTCCTTTCAAATAGCAGAATTAATTTCCTGAGCCTCTGCTTTCATATACTGGAACACTACACAGCTCTATTAATCCATTTCTCAAATTGTATTCAACTACATATGTGCTTGTGAGTTCCTTCATGGTCAGGATCACATCTTATTCATAGTCTATGGCATGGAATAGGCACTCAATAAATGCTTCTGGAATTTAAACAAATATTTTTATTTTTCTACTCTTTTGGAGCCATTTTACCAAGTATTACCTTAGAATGTCTGCATAATTTACCTAGGATTAAAAGTGTTGAGAGGATGCTGGATCTTAGGAAGCCAATTTTTTTCAACCATTTTATTTGGACTGTTTTTCAAATTACTTTTTGGAAACTGGGTTTAGATAACACTGTTCTGAAAATACTATTATGTAGGTAACACTCATGAACTTCATA